>NC_065877.1:20893496-21196526 GCF_933775445.1 Argentina anserina
ATCCAATCTATCATAGCGTTGCTCCTAGTTCAAATTATTCATCTGAATATAAATTTCAATGCTTTCATGCATGTATGTGCTCTTGTCAGATACTTGACATATTAGGTTCAAATATCATGTATCTAATTGGTTAATAATTTGACCTAGTAGATAGTCATACGTGCAGTTTTAGGGGTCTCGAATTGGCTAAAAGTTTGGACTTCTAACTGTTTTTTAACAAAAACTTTTCTTTATTTCAGCCCTGTTGATTGCATCCATTGGACTTCTGCTGCACAACTATCATTGCTTGAAGATGAAATGCGCAGAGTAGAAAGAGTAAACGTAAGGAAAACAATCGGTGTAATTTCCATTATAATATATACACCTCTTTTTTCTTTTCTTTTTTATCAATGATACACCTTCTCATTAATGTCACCATTTTAAAAATCATTTAGTTGTGATCATCATTAAGAATAACTGCATATCTGTAGCTGCCTAAACCTTCTTGAACCAAAAGGAACTACATTTATATTAGTGGCTAAACGATACTGTGAATGGTCAGGTTGCACTGATGCTTGCAGGTATGGGCTCAGCATCAGCGGATGTTTTCAGAACAGTACGTTACACTTTTCTCTATATATGAACATTCTATACAAATGAAGCCAGTCTTGATCTTACAAACTAAGAGGTTGTGTGGTACTTTGTAAGATTTCAAATTTAATCAAGAGACAAATGGAGAAGGATGTAGAAATATTTGTTACATGTAAATATTTAGTAACTCTTGTTTCTAAAACCCTTCTTCGTAAATTAGCGCTAAAAGGAACTTAAGAAACTTATGTTGGGCATCTCTTTAGCATTGTGATAGCTGGCTGAGTTGTTTTCTCATTCATAAATCTTAATATTGTGGCAGGCAAGTTCTCGATGGCAAAGAAGGCAAGCAAAAGTCTTGGTAAGAAATGATTATTTATTGTTGTCATACTTTTACATCAGTAAGCTTCATGAAATCATAATTTCATCAAAGCAATTCAAATTTTGCCTTGCCATTTAGCCAAAGACGTTTAAATAATACACTTAGTTGTCACTTACCCATTTAGATATATAATTGATTAAACAACACCATTCAGTTGTTTTATCAAAATTTCTCCTGCAGATTTGAAGCTAGAAACTCATGATTGATTATCAGTCTTCTCTTGTAAAGTAACTCGCATACTTCTGGATCTTATGACTTAGTAGGAAATACACTTCTATTTTGACAGATTATCAGGCTACTAGTGTGAATCTAGGAAACATAAATTTGTACACTTGCTAAAAAGCAAAAAATAAATAAGATATCATGGTATTAAGTATCATACACAATATTGGTACCAGGATGCAAGCATAAGATGTAAATTGCCAACATATAAATACTGGTGGATGTTGATAACTGTATAGGACAGTTATGGTTGTCAAATAGGGTGGGAAGGGGAGAAGATGGGAAACAAGAAGGGTATAGTTGTCACTCATGTTAAATAAGTTGTATTGGTTGTAGTTGTCTGAACCAAAGGTGTACTTAAATTGAAGTAATGATTGCATTCTACGCTCCATTTATATACTTCGGTGGTGTCATTGCAGGAAAAAGCGAAAGTGAGGATGAGAAAGCAAAAAGATTCAGACAAAACGGAATCATACTGGGATAATTTATGGGGCCAACCAAAAGACTACCAGACTTCAGGTATAAAACTTTTCCTTTAGTAAACCTCAGAATAATCATACTAGATAACTGAATGCGCACTACTGCCCTCATTTATGTATGGTCTGTATCATACTCTCACTATGTTAATATACCTTTGGATATCTTGATATGAATTTCATCTCAATGAAAATCATTCTCTGTAAAATATACCTTTCTTTGGTCACTACCTTTTCATAACACCACTAAAGAAAACAAAAATGCTGCTTCTGCAGCTACAGATGCCTCAAATTTGATCCCGAGGACCATTTACTTAGAAATTTCATTACGTGATTGCTAAACTAACTTGCTTGATGCCTCAGCTGCACATAGCATGTTACCTTCCATTGAGTTTTATGTTTAATTTTAAGCTTGCATTTAGCAGACTCATCAAACAATTTATAGTTTCATGCTAGGATTGTAGGCTTTTAGTTTAATCTGGAATGATTGTCTTTTCCAATCGTGACTTAAACTTCATTATGGTATATGCCTGTCCGATATTTTTGCATGAATCAAAAATAATGTTGTAGCAATTCTAAATTATATATATATATATATCTTTAATTGCAGAGGAGGAAACAAAAGAAAGAGCAAAGAGAGCTGCCGCTGCAGCTAGAAGATGGAGAGAGTACTCAAGGAGGGGTGCTGATAAGCCTCCTAGCTATAAACTTCCAGAGCAAATCTCCAACAATGAAAATTGACCGCATAATTAGATTTAAGGCCATTAGTACGAATAGGCAATTGTACGTAATTAATTGATCATATATATAGTCTACACCTCCTGTAAATTTGTAATCCTGTGAAACTTGAAGTCTTGAACAGACTGTATAATCAGTATATATAGTTGCTACAAGATTACCACACAATGATCTATAAGTAAAACAGACTTGGAGAAATACCAAGTGTCCTGTGTCTTATGTTTATTTGAAAACCATTACTGTAACAGGTTATATAATTGGTAATAAGTCCACTGCGTTTCTACATAATTGAGAAGTCGAGAATACCAATTGGTCATTCTTGACTGGGACAGGGTCAAAACAGATAGATATAGTGCACAGTTGGATACATGCAGATTCCATACACAGTTTAATAGTCATCTGAAGTCATCACAGTTGGATTTATAGCCCAGTTGGAGCTTCTTATAGTTTGGCCGGTTGATCAAAGTAGACCAAAAAGTCCCATAATAGTAAGTTTGCTTCATAATACAAACTTTAAATACAGACGAATGAGTCGATGCCAAGTTGCATAAACAAAGCATATTAGATTAGATAAGTCGAGGCCATAGTTGACTACGAAGTCGATGTATATATATGTAGTGCACACATTTGAAGTATCTGCAGCTCTTTATTGGGTCTTTTTTTTTAAGTATCTAGGATTAAATAGTTTAGAATACGAAATAATTGATACGAATCAAAGGAAGCATAAGAAGACCCCAAGAGCATGGCGCATCATCTGTTCGGTGAGGAAGGTGGAAAGGAGATTTTTTAAGGGATGGCTGCCTCCACCATGTAATCAAAAGAAATCTAATACCATTCCACATTTCTTTGTTTATTACTTTTCTTATTTGTATTATATGGTTTGTATCATAGAATATTGATATGATAGGAACATAAAAACGTTATTATCTAACCTTTTTTCCACGTGAACATGCATATTATTATGTTTGTTTTCATAAACCAAATGATATGTTCGCGTGCAGGTTGATACATGTAATGTTGTTCATTACCTATTTTCTATCATGAATATGCAAATCTTCATTACTTCACAAAAGGAGCTTAAAGACATCATGATCAACTTCGGATTGATTTCTGCAAGCGATAAATGAGTAGGTGCTTCATTGTTACACATTGAGATTCATTATCTAATTTTGTTCACCAAATAACATTAAGGAAGAGTGCTATTAAATGATGCATGTTTCAACTTTGAGCTTAGAAAGCCAGATTAAAGTTGTCATTCAAATATTAAGCTCCTCAACCTTTTCTATTTTAGAACCCCGCGCCTGCTAGGTTAAGAACTTCACTGTGCTCAAAGCTGGGAGCCAGCCTCCATGTGAAACAATTGTTAGTGGCAACATGGCTCCACGTATTGGCCTTGCAATAATTATATCATTGTCCTTGATTATTGTGGCCATTTTGATTTAGCTTATTAGTCTCTACTTGGTTTGAAAAAAAGTTAATCATTTTACAAACAGCATGGAGATTTTTTTTAAATAGCAGAGATGTCACATCTATTAATAAAATAAAAAATTAAATTACCAATTTATTAAAAAATTTATGACGGTGAGTCATAAAAAACAAATCTAAACTTAAAACCTAATTTCATCTAAACTAATAGAACCTTAAAAATAATAGTCCACGAGAAACCGAGATTTTCCTCTCATTTGTAAAAGAAACCGTAAAATTATTAAAATATGATATATGAGACCAGAATTAAAATTGTGTCATGTTAAAATTTGTGAAGCTGCTAATATCAATCATGCATCTTTAATATTGTTTATCTGATGCTTGGGTTTAGTCTCTCTATTCAATATGTTTAGTAGACCAAGAGCAAGGACTAAAATATCTATAATTTTCTCTATATTTCCACAAAAGTTTCCATTTTTCGATAGAAATTTTCGAAATTTCTCGATATATCCGAAAATTTTTAAAATTTCCCAATATTTTCATAATATCGCTACGTGTCAAGTCAAATTTAAATAAAATAAAAAATCATTGGTTAAGAGAATCAAACCTCTTATCAATCCTTTTGCAAGCAGAAAGTTATAGTCAACACTACACCAACTTATTGTTATATATGACTCTTTTTATTATATATTGCATTACATATTTCAACATTCATCTAAAATTGAAATAAAACCGAACTAGTTGTTGAAGGGAATCAAACCCCTTTGGTCTAGGAGGAAGCAATGATGAACTTTACCCTTATGGGGGAAATTCAACATGCCTTATCTACCATATTTATTCTCTAATGAGATGTAATCAAGTGAAAACATATGGACACAATTTGATGCACAATCTTCACAAATCGATGATTATGGTCAAAGTCGAGAAATGCTTGATTCAAACGGGAACTACCAATAGCACAATCCACATTTAATCACTCATGACTCATATGGTTGGCATATAAGTCAATGTATGAAAAATTAGAAATATGAGGTATCATTTAATGACTATTCTTCACAATGTACTCAGAAATTTACTCAAAAACATGATGAAAATAATGAAAATTTTGTACCTCATAGATCATTTATGTGATTCTAAATCACTCATGTAATTTAATGTTTAATGTATCATATATAAATAAGGTGTGATGAGCTAGTCTCCCTTTAGGTAAATATATATATATATATTAAGTATATTTTTAATAGTGATCGACGATTATTTCACCTCAAATTACTATAACTTATTATAAATTAATAATTATATAATAATTTCTTATGACATATAATAGATAATTGATCATATAAACATTTCTTAAAATGTCATTCAAAATTTTCATATTTTTATATAAATTTCTATTAATTTTCTTAATTATTTTTTTAAAAACGAAATTTTCGTAGAAATTTCTAATTTTCAGATCATCGATATTTCCGTTCTCACCGATATTTCATTCCTTGACCAAGAGAGCAGGTAGTACGTGGAGAGTTTATCTTGTAGTCATGTTCTTGTAACTTGTAAGTGAATTAAAATGAATAATACTCTTAAAAATATATAAAAATATATGTAACAAAATTTAACCCAAGATACATGCAAGACCAATGCACTAAAGCTGTACTATAACATATTTATTACATTTACAAATTTGATGGCCACTTTGTAGCCTAGCTGAACTTATTTGCAAGAAAATTCAAGCAAAAAATGGAAATGTGAAAGAACAAAAAAAAAAAGTCTCTGCCAATGCTATCTTACTGTTGATGCAACTGTATGAGCCCAGAACTTAAGATGATGCTTCATGTCTTTATCTAAAGCAGATGGAACTCTCCAGTTGATCAATTGGTTCTCTTTTCTTTGATATTCCAAAGCTTCCCAAGCTTCAGACAGGTAAGGCCTCGAAACAACGTGTGAATGATGATGACTTCCATCAGATATACTCTTCTCTTCATCTCTATCTTCTTTCCCAACTTCCTCACTGACTCCATGTCTTTGCAAGCCGGGAATTATTGCAACAAGATTGGAGTCCTTGTTGTCTTCCTCCGTGAACACAAACCCCAGATCCATGAACCCTTTCAGCTCGTCGAACTCCAGGTCTGACAAGCTCTTGCTGCTACCTGAACTCTTCCTTCTTTTTGCTCTTTCACTGTGCAACACCCTTTTCTTCAATGGAGCTGAGCCAACCTCGAGTTCTTGTTTCACAGGGACACTCTCTCTGGAGAAGTCTGTAAGGACTTCTTTGCCGGAAGGGATTGCCTGAAGCTTTGGTGACCGAGTTGGGAGAACCGAGTGCGGAGAGACGCTCGAGTCGGAGAAAAGGCTTTGATTGATATCGAGGATTTGGTCACTTAGTGACCTGACGATTAGGGTTGGTAACCCTGAAGGGTTTGGTTCTTGGAGTATCGATATCTGATCTTCTTGGTCCAGCTGGAGACTTGGGTTGCCTTCTGCTGCTGCATGCGGTTTGGAGCTGAAAACTGCGTGTTGAAACCAGAAGGAATCAAAGAGGTTGAGCAGAGGTACTTCGTCGGCAGCCATTTGTGTTGGCTTTAATGGAGAACACAGAGTTTCGAGGTCAGAGGTGAGGACGAACAGGTTTGGTTTCGCTAATTGTAGATAAGAACAAGAAGGATGGGGATGAGTACCTGGTCGACGTCGTGTATGTATTGGGAATTGGCTTTAACTTGTTTCAGGCTCTGATCGGTTGCAAGTGTTTGTTTATATATTATGTAGTTAAGGCAAGTTGCTTGGTTTTTGAAGTAGATATACAAGACGTGGTAATGCATACAGTGGGCACATTTATATGCCATGCGCTCCAGCACATTCTCTTCTGTGATTCCAATTCGTTCATAGATAAGAAAGATGGAAGGGTTTCAACTTTTACCCACGTGGCGAAAAAGGTACTGTGGCACTTGTCATGTCGAATTATGATTTACTTCCCGAATTCATTATGTGAATTTCATTTTGTCAGGTGCAAGGAGGCAAACTAGCAGTGAGTCACAGGAAGCAAACCGCCGATTAGAAATAAGCTCATATCCAGTCATCAATAGACTACCTCTCAAACCGGAGTTTCTTCCATCCACCTTGTGGATCTTCACCTGCAGTTTCACTAACGGAGTATAAACCGCACACGTTGTTATCCACTTAGCCTGCTCCAAAAAAATGAACAGTAAAAATAGAATTACCAATTATCATATATTGAGTCTTAGTGGTCCATGTTCGTCTCCATCCTTTTAAACTTAACAAACCCATATTCTTTTCCTTTCATTTGAAGAAGCTTCTATTCAAATTTTTGTTTCGTTTTCGACTTGAATTTTTATTTCTCTAAGTTGAACAAAATTTAATTAAGATGTTGTTAAACGGTTGAACCATTCAAAACGTGGTGAGAAGAGATAAACATGGTCAACGACGTGCAGTCGGTGCAGAGAATGGACAAGAGAGAAGAAAATGTCATATTACGGTTCAATGTGAGCAGACTTAGGATATAAATAGATTTACCAAAATCAAAGAAGAGAGCTTGCCAAGACTTCGATTCTCGCCGGTGAAGTTCAAGAACACAAACTGCCTCCTCACCGATTTCGTGGAATACGAGCTTAAATCCAACATGCAATTGGAGGCTTTTGGCTTTTGTAGAGAATAGGAAAAGGAACCGACAATTTGGTGAGGCGGCGGTGCGGCAGAGAGAAAAGTTTCGCCGACTTTATGGGTGAGAGAGAGAGAGAGAGAGAGAGAGAGAGAGAGAGAGAGAGAGAGAGAGAGAGAGAGAGAGAGAGAAACCAGAAAGCTGAAAACAAAGGAGCGTCCTTCGATTTTTTTCTTTGTAGAAGTTATTTTATTTTATTTTTTTATTTTAATAAAACGTTCACAGAGAGATGTTATTGGAGTTAGCAAAACTCAATATTGACTCAAATATGTGGATATAATAATATCATGTCACCCAAGTGAACGTTCACACGGTGAGTGGAAGAATTTTCGCTCTCAAACACATAAGTAAACAATATAGATATTGAAGAAAGCATATCACAATCATACTAAAAACCGTCACCCCTATCATTGTAATGCATACAAAAGTTAGTATAGAAAGTACACCACACAATCCCTTCTTTGGAAAAATAGAAAGTACATGTCATTACGAATTTGACATATTTTTTGGTAGAATTTTCAGAGTTCCAGACTATTTGTAGCGATTTATCAAAATTTCATCAAAATTGGATCAAGTGGTGACGTGGCAGTTTCTTATTAGTTGAAAGTCTAACTTGACAATCAAGACAAGCTGCCAGCTTTTCACCTCTTATCCGATTGAAAGCCATGAGTCATATGACATGTCACTGTGAGTTAAGAAAGAAGTGGAGTGATATGGTGTTGCTATGTGGCATGAAACCACCAATGGCGAGTCGACACGTGGTAATTTTTCATTTATAAATAGGGAGATCAGCTGCATTGGTTTTCATTTTGGAGAGAATATTTCTCTCTCTATTGTCTCTCTTCTATTTATTATTATTTTCTTAGTTCTTGTAACGAAAGTTACACCGATCATAACTTTTGAGTCGTAATTCTAATTCTTGATCGACGAGCGGCTATAGGTTCGTATTGACAAATTTTATCTATCTAGATCTAATGGTGATTTTTAGAAGGCTCAGTTTAGGGTTCCATTTACATTCAGTATACGGGGTGACGTGACGAGGTGAGTGGTTTATGTACTATGTTTCAAATGTTCTTATATGCTTTTAAAATAGTTGAAAAGCATAATTTTGTTATATTTATAAATATCTCTCTTTTTAAGTGAAACATGTCGATTTGTGAACTGTGTTAGATTATACGTATTATGATGTTTAAATTATTGTTTGACACTAGTCATAGAACATCTGAACTTCTTGATTAGATTATGCCGAAGTATGGCACATGTGGCACACGATCATTAGTTGTCTATGGGGATCACTAAATTGAAAGATAACATATAAGAAATGATTGTGCGATGTGACGCATTGTTGTGAACTATGTTTATATGATATTCTATTGTCTTATAGCGTGTGTAAAATGACATAGCTTTACTTGCATATTACATTACCCACTCACTGAACACGTGCTTTTGCTTACCCACCCATTTATACACTATTTTGCATAGAAGTGCAAATTTGTCGAGTCAGGAATGGATTTGACGAGCCTAGAATGAAAAACCTAGAAAGACTATTTTAAAAGTTGTATAGTCTCAGGTTTTCACAAGTATTTAATGCATCAATAGTAATTTCAATCTCGAGTCCTAGACTATGAATTTTGTATAACTAGCCAAAGCAACATGAGAGGGTTAGCTCCCCTACCTGGAATGATGTGCATAAATCCCGAGTCCAAAACGTAAGTTCCCACTCCAAGGATCGAACAACTCTTGTAACACCTTTTCTGAATTCCAACGAAATGTAGAAGAGTCAATCTCAGATCTGAGACTCGTAGATTAATGACTCGACCTTCTTTCCTAGTTTGACCAAGAAAGTCAAAGTTTGACTTTCCATTGACTAAGTCTTTCCTTGTTTGACCAGGAGTCGACTTTGTTGACCTCGTTTGACCTTTTATCGACTAATTATCGGATAACCCGAAAACAGTTTAACTTTAGTCGTCGAATGATATTAAGCATGCATTAAGGTTAGAGGTGGGCACGGGACGGGATAGAACGGGATGAGGCTCATCCCACGTCCCGTCCCACTTTTTTGAATCGGGACGGAACAAGAGTTTTTAAGAATGCGTCCCACTCGAGATTAATCTCGGTTGGGACGGGACGGGACGAGACAAATCCCACATTCCTATGAAGTTAAATAAAAACCTATATTTTTACTTTTTCATTAACAAAGTAACATTTAATAATGAAATTTTAACAAAAAAAATACATATTATGTTCAAAATATTATAATTTACCATTATTATTTGAGTTGATATAATTTTGGAGTTATTAAAAACATAAATTAGTTTAATTTTGATACAAATATATAAGAATTTTTAAGTTTTCATTAAACGTGGGACGGAACGGGACCAAGCGGGATATAAATTATTCGTCCCACGTCCCATCTCATTATTATGAAACGGGACGGGACGAACGTTTTTAGATTTCCGTCCCGTCCCGTCCCTATGAATTTCAGGACGGGATCGAGATTTCCGTTTTATATGCCCACCCGTAATTAAGGTTAAAGACACTTAGAAATATATCAACGATTTATTTAAATTACCAACACATTTTCTAAGTTTAAAGAGTTCTCGATTTCTGAACCGAGCGGAAATCGTAACTATCGATTAGTCTTCGTCGCGGATTGAAATTACATTTTTACTAAGTTATCTTTAGTTAAAAAATAGCAGTAAAAGGTAAACTATATCAGTTAAAGGATAAACCTTAAATAGTAAACAGGTAAACAGTAAAACTGTTTTTTCCATCAGGGTAAAATGGTAATTTCACATATAAGTAAAACTGTCAAAAGGTTAATAGTAAATCAGTAAAAACCCAGGGGATTTACCCCATGCTTCTCCGATCATAAATCCGGTAGCAAAACTCGACTCTAATCATTCCAACTTCAATATACAAAACTAGCATAACATCACCAAGAATCCAATAACACCAACAAACAACACAGAAGCTAAAAAACTGGTTTTCTACCTCAATTGAACTAAAAAATGCATAATTAGTATCCTATGGCTCCTACTTGCTTCAGTTCAAGTCGCTGCACTACCACTTGCTTCTGCTGCTACCAAAATCTTCCTAGGTCTCGCATTGGTCGTCTAAACGTCAAGGACTGAAAGAAAGGATTTATTAGGAAAATGGGTTCATTGGCAGTATGATGTAGATAAACATAGCACAGATGGAGCAATATTTTCTCTTAGTTGTATTGATCAGTTTGAACTTACAAGTGTGGGAATATATATGAAACCAGTATAACACAGTGGATAAAACTGAAGCCATGCTGCAGCATGGAATGCAGCAGGCAACCTAATCACAGATCCATAAATCTAGCAATAGAAGATTACATACACAATCTCATTTGTCACCAAATCACCTCAATAGATTTAGTACCATACTTATCACCATGCTTCAATACTCCCCCTCAAGCTGGATCTAGGAGATTAAGAGATCCAAGCTTGCCAAGAATCAGTTGAAACTTAGCAGAAGGAAGAGATTTGGTGAAAATATCAGCAAGCTGGTCTGCACTGCGAGTATATTTGGTTACAATGATTTGAGCTTGCACTTGGTTTCTCACATAATGGCAATCGACCTCAATGTGTTTTGTACGCTCATGAAACACAGGATTAGAGGCAATATGCATGGCAGCTTGATTGTCACAGTGTAGAGAAATAGGTACCTGACTATGAAATCCTAGGTCAGCTAGGAGACCTTTAAGCCAAATTAATTCGCAGGCTGCAGATGCCATAGCCCTGTACTCGGCCTCTGCACTGGATCTTGCCACAACATTCTGCTTCTTGCTTCTCCATGTCACCAAATTTCCACCAACCAAAGTACAAAAACCAGTCATACTTTTTCGATCAAGAGAGTTCCCTGCCCAATCCGCATCAGTAAATCCAACAATATCAATGTGACCATTGCTGCAAAAAACAAGACCTCTACCAATTGAACCCTTTAAGTACCTCAAAATTCGCTTGACAATATTCAAATGGAATGAGGTAGGCGCATGCATAAACTGGCTAACAATACTGACTGCATATGATATGTCAGGTCTAGTAATTGTTAGATAAATCAGTTTACCTACCAGCCTTTGATAAGAAGTTGGATTTGAGAGAAGTTCACCACCAGTATCAATATGAAATTTGCTGCCAAGTGGAGTGCGTGCAGGCTTGCAATCAAGAACTCCAGTCTCTGCAAGAAGATCTAAGATGTATTTTCTTTGACTGAGAAATAAACCATTGTGTGAAGCAGCAATTTCAATCCCAAGAAAATATTTTAGTTGTCCGAGATCCTTCATTGCAAATCTAGCCTGAAGAGAGTTTTTTAGTGCCATAATCTCATCAGCATGATCACCAGTAATAATCAGATCATCCACATAGATTAAAACTGCAAGTTTTCCATGATCACCATTTCTCACAAATAGTGATGAATCAGCATTGCTCCTGCAAAAACCAACTTCTTCAAGAACTGAGCTTAGCTTGGCATACCAGGCTCTAGGAGATTGTTTCAGACCATAAATGGCCTTGTGCAGTCTGCAAACAAGGTCACTACCTGCAGCTTGAGGATGACCTGGTGGAAGCTTCATATACACTTCTTCCTGTAAATCACCATGCAAAAAGGCATTCTTTACATCCATCTGATGTAAAGACCAATTTTGATTCACTGCAACAGAAAGCAACACCCTTACAGTGTTCATCTTTGCCACTGGAGCAAAAGTTTCTTTGTAATCAACTCCATAAGTCTGTGTGAACCCTCTGGCTACAAGTCTAGCCTTGTGTCTCTCAAGAGTACCATCAGCATGAAGCTTGTTTTTGAATATCCATCGACTTCCAACAGCCTTTTTTCCTTTAGGTAACTTGACAATGCTCCAAGTTTTGTTATCCTCGAGAGCACGCAGCTCAGCTTCCATGGCTTGCCTCCAATTTTCATACAGATTTGCATCTTCAAAGGTCTGAGGCTCATGCAGACCATCAATAGTGCTAAGATATGTTTTATAGCCCGAAGACAACTTTTCATAGCTTACAAAATCTTGAATTGGATACCTGGATGTGTAAGCAACATAGTCTTTGTGTCTTACAGGAGGATGCCTAACTCGAGCAGGATTCCTTCTTGGTTGAACTGGATGTGTAGGCTGAGCAGGTTCATCATGACTACTAATTACTTCCTGACTCACTTGCACTTCTGGTTCAGCATGTGTAGGATCAGCAGTATTAGAAATAGTTTCAACAATTTCATGATCACTGGAATATGTGCCTCTTGATGCAGGTTCTGCATAATCCACATTTTCAGTGCTTATAGATGGCTGAGGAAATAGATCATCATAAAACTCCCCCTGTCCATTAGCACCAAGTTTTTCACAGAAATAATTTGACGACTCATCAAACTTAACATCTCTGGAAACAATCATTTTCTTGGTAGTAGGGTTGTAGCAGCAATACCCTTTTTGAGTGCTAGAATATCCCATAAATAAACATTTTACAGCTCTAGGATCAAGCTTGTCTCTCTGGTTGGACTGAATGTGGACATAGCACACATAGCCAAAAATTTTCAAATGTGACAGGTCAATTTTTCTGCCTTTCAGAACTTCCAAGGGTGATTTAGAATTCAAAACTCTACTTGGAAGTCGATTTATGAGATATGCAGCTGTTAGAACAGCTTGGGACCAATATTTTTTTGGAACATTGGCATGAAACATCAAGGCTCTGGTTTTTTCTAGCAGATCTCTATTCTTTCTCTCAGCAATTCCATTTTGCTGAGGTGTGCCGACACAACTTGTCTGATGAACTATACCATTTAAGTTCAGAAAATGAGACATTTTATTGGACATGTATTCTGAGCCATTATCAGATCTGAGAATTTTAATTTTTGATGAGAACTGAGTGTGAACAAACTCATTGAAATTCTTAAAAACATTAAAAACTTCACTCTTGTGTTTCAAAAGATAAACCCATGTAATCCTTGTAAAATCATCAACAAAGGTTACAAAATACTTAAATCCATCAAATGAGGCTAAGACAGGTCCCCAAATATCAGAGTGGATGATTTCAAACGGATTACAAGCCCTGGAGACAGACAAATTGAAAGGTAATCTAGAAAACTTAGACAGATGACAGACTTCACAATGCTTGATTTCTTGATTGGAGTTGGGAAACAAAATAGACAACACTTTTTCAGAAGGATGGGCTAGACACTGATGCCAAAGGAGGTGGTCTGCAGCACTGCATGAACTAGCTTGAAAGGCAAAAAACTTCTTTGACACATAGTACAGCCCATTTAGATAAAACCCTTCACCAATCTTCTTCTTGGTGATGATATCCTGAAAGACAACATTGTAGGGAGAAAAAGTGACTAAGCAGTGCAGGGTTCTTATGATTTTTCCCACAGACATCAATTTAAATGGAAAGGATGGGACATAGAGGGCATCTGAACTGATATGATTAGAGAAAAAATGAATTTTACCCTTCCCCAGAACTGCTGCACCTTTACCATTAGCTACAGACACATGACAAGACAGTTTCTCAAAATCATGTAAATTTTGATAATTATTTGTCATGTGATCTGTGGCTCCAGAATCTATTACCCAATAATCATGCTCATTACTCACATTAAGTGCAGTTTGAAAAGCTTTCAGAATACCTGAGATATCACACTCCTTCATATGCTTAGATTCAGCCAAAAAACCAGCAAATTTTCCAATGAGAGCTGTGTGAGATCCATTTCCAGAAGTTGAAGCTGTAGCAGACTGCTTTTGTTGCAAGTAACTAGCAAACTCATTTATCAGGGCTGTAGGATTGGTGGTGAAGTCAAATAGGCAGTCAGATGGAGGAGATGAAATTTCAGTAGCAGCAAGATTTGCTTTCTGAGAACTATTCCACCCTTTCTGATTTTTCTTGCTTTCTCTTTCCTTTATGAACTTGACATTTAGTTCTGGATGCAAGATCCAGCAAGTGTCTCTAACATGATTAGTGGCATTACAGTGTGTGCATTTTAAATTTCCACGCTTACCCTTGTAAGACCTCATCTCAGAAGCTTCATGAATAGCTGCATAAGCTCTCGAGTGTGCAGTATTGGAGTAGACATCTGAACTCATCACCTTCTTTCGAAGTTCTTCTCTTTGCACAGTAGCACACACATTTTTGAATGAAGGTAAGTCAGCATTCATGAGAATGTGACTTCTCAGATCTTCAAAGTCTGAACTGAGATTGGCCAAGAGTTGAAAAATTTTGTCCTCTTCAGCCCTTTTAGCCAAAGTGACAAAATCGGTGGTATGTGGACGATATAGTTCCAGTTCATTCCACATAGCAGTGAGGCTGCCAAGGTACTGCACAAAAGGAAGATCTTCTTGCTGCAAGTTGGAAATGTCCTTCTTGAGTTGAAAAACTCTCACTGAATTGTTTTGATGACCATACAACTCCTTGACATTGTCCCAGATATCCTTGGCCGATCCAGAATAATTGAAAATCTGAGCCAGCCTTGGCTCCATAGAGTTCAGCAACCATGACTGCACCTGTTGGTCCTTGCTCACCCATGCATCATAACCATTTGTACCAACTTCTGGCATTGGTATATTACCATTAACAAAGCCAAGCCTAGATCTGCCACCAATAGCTAAAGTGACAGCCCTAGACCAATTAAGATAGTTATGCTCAGAAAGAAGAGTTGAGCATAACCTAAAATTGTGATTTGAATCTGCATCTGAAACACTAACCATATTGGAGTTAGTGTTTCCAGCGGATGAAAAAGGATTCTCATCAACAAAAGAGCTACTTCCAGACATTTTAAAAAATGGAAGAAAGAAAATGAACAATCACACAAGAGAGCAAGATCGGAGGAAAGATAAGCAGAAGCAGGACACTAAAGTTCCTGCTCTGATACCATGTAGATAAACATAGCACAGATGGAGCAATATTTTCTCTTAGTTGTATTGATCAGTTTGAACTTACAAGTGTGGGAATATATATGAAACCGGTATAACACAGTGGATAAAACTGAAGCCATGCTGCAGCATGGAATGCAGCAGGCAACCTAATCACAGATCCATAAATCTAGCAATAGAAGATTACATACACAATCTCATTTGTCACCAAATCACCTCAATAGATTTAGTACCATACTTATCACCATGCTTCAATATAGGAACACAAAGAGTGGAAAAATGAAGTTTAGATTCGATTCTCTACGATAAAAGGTTTAATCAAATCCGATAAAATTGAAATATAATTTGGCTTACCCAAAGACGATGGAAAGGAATGCTTTGAGCCTTGATTGCCAGTCGGAATTGTCGAAGCTCCATGGCGGAGGAGTGGTGGCGATACGACATAAAAGAGAGAATTAGAGTTAGGCTCTGGATTCACAAATTCGAAGGAGAAATGAATTGGAAATTAAAGATAGAGACTGGGTCTTACCAAAAGGAAGCCCAAAAACCGATCCGAGCTCAAATTCCACCGGAAAACCTTGATTGAACTCACTGCTCCTATTTAGATCCGACAGAATCCTACAACGTCTAGCTAATCGAAGTACATGGATGTGTAGAGATGATCGCCTCATTAAAGACGGTGAAAATGCATGTTGTAAGCCTCGCCGGACGACGACGCTACGTTACCGAGAAGATGGTGGTTCGGTGGAGCTCGGTGGAAGAAACAGAGAAGAGGAAAGAAGAGAGCTATGTTGAAATGAAAAGGAGAGAGAGAGAGAGAGTGGTCTGAATAAAAAAATGAAGGGAAATAGGGCCAAAACTTGGGCCCGGGTACTGGACAATGAAGAGAAGGAGATTTGGCTTCTTTAACGTCGAAAACGAACGACGAAGAAGAGCGATTGAGAATTCGGCATTGTAAAATCGACGGTCACGATTAAAATCATGTTAAAACAAATTAAAGTAAAACATATTTTTTTAATAGAAGAAAATATTTTGTAAAGTCAATATAAATAAATTTGAGCGTCAGAAACACTCATGACGACGTGTAATTTAATATCGACATATTAAATTACGTTATTTGACTAATGTCGATTAATTAATCATAATGTGTCTGTTAAACGAGATTAAAAATCTCGGGTATTACATGAAGCCCTCAATAAAATCCATACCCAGCAAATTAATGCTGTAAATTATAAGATGTGATCAAGATATAAGTGATATATGTACAGATTAAAAATAGAGGTCTCAAGAATATGCGGATACTATACAAAGTTACAAGCATAGATTATAGATTATAGAAGGTATGAAGCCCCTGAACATTTCAGAGAATTTTATTTAGAATACAAGCAATAATGGGGAATTTAAAATACGCTACTGTGATTTCGCATATCAAACTCTGAATGTACACAGTATAATGCTTGTTGCTACAATTGGCAATGAGTTTAATTAACTTGCTTACCGTGGCCCGAGGTAGATAGAAAGCAGAATAAGAAATTCCGCACTTGTACAACACAATCAAATCCCAACCTTGTTGGATTTCCAGAATCAAGGATTGAAGCTCCAGCTTCCGCGAGAAATTTTGAAAAATGACCCACTTTGTTTCATCAAATTGATTTCTAACCACATTTTGTAAAATAGTTAAAAAATAACCATTTCATACAGCAAAAAGTCATGTACACCCTCATTTATTAAACAACAACACTATTAAAACAAAACATCAAAAACCTTACTGTGAAACTTCAATTGCATATACTCTCGTAGCAATTTAAAGTTGAAAGCTATAGTAGTATGTTTTGGATGTACTCTCAAAGCAATCCTACACAACTTTGTTTCAAGTAAAAGTAATTGCGCACTCGAAAATCACAGAAAATAAAACTCAATCTGCCATTGATTATCTCTGGAACCTAATTTTGGATATGACTTATTCAAACTACAGACTGGTGCCAAATCCACCAAAACCTAACCACGCTCGTTCGGAGCTGTGATAGGAAATTCAAGTTCTCTCACATTGCTCAAATTTACCCAAAACAACGCTGCCACAGTAAAGGTAACGAACTAAACTCAAAACCCTACCTATTACATAGGGTGTATATCACAATCAACAAACTAAGATCAAGTTCAGTGGAGCAAATTAGAGAGTAATTTGCAGTAGCTTTTGAAGAATTTTTTATGCGGTTGTTTCATAGAAGAGTATTAAAGACTTTTCACGCTCGCGTATGGTTATTTTTCAATGGTTTTACAAAACAGTTAAAAATTAATTGGGTGACTAAAAATTGGTTAGTTTTCAAAATTTCTCCAATCAACCTTCAACATGTGTTATTGCCTTCACCAGAGTTTCCGCTGCTCCTCCAGTACTTCGATGCCTCTCTAGCATTCCTCCTAAGCTTTCCATTAGTTATCTCGATATCGAGGAGATCTCAGGTTGACTAAGAGAGCCACTAGAGCCCTAAAACACCGCATGATTTCACAAAGTTCAATGACGGAGAAGATTGGATCTATACAGCTCTACAAATTATAGATAACCCACCACAGAGCAGTCCCTCATAGGCTAATCCCTGCTTTGATACCATTAGTGACACCCCATTCCGGTTTAAGTAGGATTGGTCCAAATCAAGTTGCCTTGGTACTTTCCGACGCTATCTATCACCCATTCCTCTTGTTCGGAAAACTCTCTTGCTCCCCCTGTTCTTTCCTCTTTTCCCTTTTGTCTCTGCCCAGTGATCGATAACCCCTCTTGTTGGTGGAGTCGGTGAGGTACGTTTTTTAGATAAACTCCCCCACTCCCCCTTTTGTTTTTTAATGTATTTCTTATCCCATTCAAATGTGATCTAGAGGTTGACTCTAAACGGTGGATATTGAATGACCTAGATGATTTTCTTTTGATTATTTACATATTTCTTTACTTTGGACTATTTTTATCTAGAAAAAAGTTCACTATCGGTATCCAAACTCTTGTGGCAATGTCAATGTAGTACCCTAACTCGAACTTGTACCAATATAGTACCCTAACTCGTTATTCGCTATCAATGAGAGGTCTGATACCAATTTCCGAATTGACCTTACTATCGAATTCGATCAAAACAGAAACACGACATTTTTAAGCCCCAATCTCCCTCAAAATCTTTCCAAAACCTA
Source organism: Argentina anserina (assembly GCF_933775445.1). Lineage (NCBI taxonomy): Eukaryota > Viridiplantae > Streptophyta > Magnoliopsida > Rosales > Rosaceae > Argentina > Argentina anserina. Next base: position 20,912,042 of record NC_065877.1, read on the forward strand.
GATCGCGATCAAAATCCCTCAAAACCTAAACTAACCTCACTTCTCCCATAAATTATCGATTAGAAAGAGTGAAAGTAGAGATATTGGGAAGCTAATCTGATAGCATCCCCTTTGTTCAGAATTTGTATAAGCAATGGAGAGTAGAGTGATGTTTGGGATTTTTCGAGAATCTGGGCCACCTCAACCCGATAGTAAGTTTTCGATTAGAATATATATCTTAATCTCTTTTTCATGTTGTTGTGTTATCATGATCTTGTGTATTGGTGATTCGAAATTGATTTTAGGGTTTAAAATTGGGTTTTGGGTTAGGGTTTAATAAATGGATTTGAATGTAATCGATTTTGTGTGTTCTGGGTTTTTATCTTGTTTAGGGTTTGATTATTGTTGAAGATGGTTTAGGGTTTGAATTTTTTATGTTTAAACCCCCAAATCTAGTTTGAATCGATACTTAGAGTGGTTTCTCCCTTTTTTCGGTTTGATTTCAGTACCAGCTCATATGTATACGATGGAGATAGTCCATGGAGGATATTTCAAAACTGATACATATGGGAGGAAGAAGTACTTTGTTCCTGTGTTTAATAAGAGGGGTGGGAAGACATATTTAGATGGTTTGGATCCGGAGAAGTTTTCATGGGTTGAATTGAACAATATAGCTTGGAAATTAGGATACATGGAGCTGCCCATATCTTATCATTTCAAGATTCCTAAGACTGAAGCTCATGAAGGGTTGATTCTAATTAAAGGTGATGGTGAATGTATGGAGATGATGAAGATGATACCAAACAAGAGACAAATATCTATTTACATAACAGGTGGAGGGAGAAGAAGGTATGATGAAGCTTTAGCTGAGCATAATCTCCCAACTGATCTAAATTGGGAGAATCCCTTGAATAGGCAATCGACAAGAGAAGCAGAGAGAAACCATTTTGAAGCAAATTTGATGGCATCACAGTTATATAGCAGTGCTGAGGCCTTGGAGGGTAGAACTGTGCTAGGTGAAGATGTAGATGTAATTGACCTTACTGATGTGAATGAAGATGATGTTGAAGTATGTGTATTAGGTAGAGATGTAAATGTGGGTTGTGTGAATGAGCCTAAGGTGTGTCCAAGTGGAGGGACATTTGGAAATTTGTCTGATATATTAGGAGATGAAGATTTGAACATGTATGATGAGGATGATGAGGATGATGAGGATGATGATGATGATGATGATGATGATGATGCAATTTATGGCCATGATGGGAAAATGATCAGAAGAGAAGTGGTAGGAGGTTGTGAGTTTTATTACAAACATACAACACATAGGTCATGGCCTGTTGGTTATAAAGATCAATTGGCAAGGGAAATTGAGGAGACTGAGAAAAAAGAGAGAGAAGCAACTGAAAAGAGGGAAAGAAAAGAGATTGAGAACTTGAGGATAGAAGAAGAAAGAATTTGAGAGAGTCAAGCTTCAATTGGGCTTAGTAGGGATGAAATTGAGGAGAGAGTAACAGAGAGAGAAGCAGCTGAAAAGAGGGCAGCATAGGCTCTTAAAGTGAGGAAAAATGGAAAGAGGCCTGTTCAAGGAAGTGAAACAAAGAAGAGTGGTCCTAGGCCTAAGGATGCAAGGTATAACACAAGAAAGGGAGGTATAAAACCTAGTAGAATGGTTGTAGAGGAATATGACTCCACTGATGACTCTGAATACTATGTGGATCTGACTATGATTTGGAGCATGATGAGGTTGCAGATGATGTCCAGTTTGAAAATGTGTCAGAACCAGAGCAAGTGTCTGAATATGAAGACATGGGATATGTTGGCCATTTTTCATATGATAATGCTGGATCAGATGAGCTTGAGAACTTAAGTGGTAGTGACACAGGAGAAGATTCTGACTTTAGCTGCTTTAAGGTGGGGGGAAGGAAGATCATACCCTGGATCAGATCAGTCGATATTAAAAATCCCATATTCAAGATCAACCTTGCATTCCCTAATCCAGAGCAGTGTAGGGAAGCTGTGAGGGAACATGCAATTAGAAATCAGACTGGTTTATGGTATAAGAAGAATACAAGGAAGAAAATTGAAGTTAAGTGTCAATTGGGTTGTAAATGGAGAATGTATGCAAGTAGGGTTCCGAAATTTAGTGACACCATGGTTATGAAGACCTTGTTTGACACACACACATGTTCACCAGTGGAAAGCAGCCACTTTCTCAATTTCAGAAGAATAGCTGAAGAAGTGAAGGATGCTTTATTGGCTGATGAGAGCTGGTCAAGGCAAGGGATACACCACCATATATTAGAGAAGTTTAAATTGGATGTGGGTGTGCAGACCATCTCAAGGGCTAAAAGATGTGCAAAAAGGATGAATGAAGGGCATTATATTGAGCAGTACAATCAGTTGGCTTCATATCAAAAGGAGTTGTTAAGAAGCAATCCTGGATCCACTGTTGTGATCAAAACACAGATGGATGGACAAGTTAGAAGATTCCAGAGGATGTACATGTGCTTCAAAGCACAAAAAGATGGTTGGAATGCTGGATGTAGACCCCTGATTTATTTAGATGGCTGCCATATCAAAGGCCATCATCCTGGACAGCTTTTAACTGCAGTTGGCATTGATGCAAACAATGGGATGTACCCTATTGCCTATGCACTTGTGGAAATAGAGGATCAAGCTACTTGGATCTGGTTCCTGGAATACTTGAAGGGTGATTTGGGTATAGAAAACAGCAAGAGGCTTGTGTTCATGTCTGACAAACAAAAAGGAATAGAAAATGCTATTAAAGGTATATTTCTTCAAGTAAATTTCATTAATTTCAAGCTGAATTGTTTTATGTATCACCATTAATTAATACATTCTAACACAGATGTTTATATGAAACAGCTTTGTATCCTTATGCTGAACATAGGAATTGTGTTAGGCATTTGTACAACAACTTCAAGGGTAAGAATCCAGGAGAGGGACTGAAACAGTTAATGTGGAATGCAGCAAGAAGTAGTACTGAAACTTGGTATAAGAAGCACATGGATGACTTGAAGATGTTGAGTCCTGATGCATTTAACTGGTTTCATGACAAACCTCCAAGACATTGGAGTAGAGCTTTCTTTGTTGATGACTCAAAGTGTGATATCCTTCTCAACAACCTGTGTGAGTCCTTCAACCATGCCATCTTACCTTGTTGTTGGTCCTAGGATAAAGAAGATAATAGTTAAGACTGCAGAGAGAGTAACACAGTACAGAGCACATAGGAGCACTGAGTATAGCTACCAAGTTACTGGAACATGGGAAAATGGCAGCAAGCATGCAGTGGACTTGGGTCTTCATACATGTACTTGCAGAAGGTGGCAGCTTAGTGGCATACCTTGTGTACATGCCCTCTGCGCAATAAGATTCAAGAAACATGATCCTGATTTGTACTGTGATGACTACCTCATGGCTTCTACCTATTTGCAGACATATACACATGCCATAAGCCCCATTGCAGGGCATGATGATTGGGAACAAGTTGACTTCCCAATTGCTCCTCCTCCATATAAGAAGCAAGCTGGCAGGCCAAAAATGAAGAGAACTAAGGAAGCTGGTGAGAAGAACAAGGGCATGGCACCACCAGCTCCCATCTAGGGGAAATTGGGGTTGAAAAATGGTAAAACTGGCATTAAGATGACTTGTGGAATTTGTAAACAACAAGGACACAACAAAACTGGTTGTCCTATAACTAAGGCTAAAAAACTTGCATCAGTAAGTTATTTTCACTCACCTACACTGATTCATTGCATTAGAGCTAAGGTTTGTTGTTTATTTTTATTCAATTAAATAATTTGATTTGTTATTGGAACAGGGGGAAGGACAATCTAGTGGAGCTAGCATAAAGAAGAGAGTTAGAGCTAAGGTTTGTTGTTTTGACTTAATTATAGAGTAATGAGATTGTTGTCTTGCAATTGTTGTGACATTGAATATGTGATTTTGCTTTGGAATTTTACACTGATTTAGGTTACCAGAGCTGCAGCCCCATCTACAGCTGCTACTAATGTCAAGGACCAAGTCATAAGGTCTGTGAAGGGCTGGTATAAGAGAAAGGCAACAGAGGGAGGTACTTCTGCTGAGTTTGCTGCTGCTTCTTCCTCAACTCAAACTCAACATGTAGCTACACAAGAGAGTCAAAACAATGTTGATTAGGAGTCCTAAAAAGTGTAATTCATCCAACTAGGTCCCTTTTTGTACTCTTAAATTTATGGTGTTTAATGACAATGTTTAGTGTACTTTGAACTCAAAGTTGTTTTTAATGACATCTCTTTTTGAATGCATACATGCAGTTCAATTTGCATCCATATGTTTTTCTTCTTTGTATTTGTGTTAGTCAATCACAGTACCCATACTTTTACATGGATGATCAATGTAGTACCCAGAAGATGGAGGGAAATGATGTAAAAGAGATATAATAACAATTGGCAGGAAAATTTGATTTGAAACGCACATAGAATAGGGTTATTTCGGTAAAACTCTTTTTTAGTTAGATCCAATAGTGATTTCTAGAAGGCTCGGTTTTAGGAATTCTATTTATGTTTGGTACACGGGATAGCGTGTCGAGGTTAGTAGTTTTTGTGATGTGTTTCAAATATTGTTATATGTTATTAAAATTGTCGAAAAACATGTTTTAGATCTATTTTGAAATATATCTTTGTTTTTAAGTGAAGCATGTCTATTTGTGAAATATGTAGAATTTTTATATATTATAATATGTCATGAAACATGTGAACTTCTTGATTAGTTATGTCAAAGTAAAGATGTGTCACACTGAGGTATAAGATGTGTGCATTAGGTTCCTGTGAGATGCACTAAATTGATGGATATCTAATAAGAATGGAGGATGCAATGTGATGAATTGATGAGATCAATGTATATATGATATATATATTATTTTATAGCGGGTGTAGAAATGGTATCGCTTCACTGGCATATTACATGATCTAGTCGAGCGTATGGTTTTGCTCACCCACCATTTTTACACTCTTTTGCAGAGAAGTTTAGATTTTACCAAGCTCAGGTTGGACGAACCTAGAAAGAATAGACTAGAAGCAAGTCTTTTATTTTTCTATTTACATTCCTCCCTATAACATTTAACTCATGCTTCGGGATTGGCGTTTGATGGGGTAAAAACCACCGGCCCCGTGACCGTGGTGTGACATGGGGGACTTCAAACCAAAACCCATAAGAAAGAAAACAACAACGAAATGTGGAATAATAATCATAGCCGATTAAATGAAAGATGAAGACGCACAACTGGAATTCGAGTGCATGTAGGGTAAGGGTCTCATGAATTGTTTTTGCTTTCAACTTTTTTTTGAGACTTCGGCAAAGACCGGAGAAGATTTTCCTCTTCCCAAGCTGAACCCTCATCAAACCAAGAATTTAAAAAACTCAAATCTTTCAGTTTGGACATAAGTATGATGACTATTCATTTTCCAAATCACTCCAACAAAATTTGGGTTGTTGAATGCAAGTTTTTACCAAAGCTGAATTTTTATCAACTAAAGTATCATCACGGCTTAACATTTAACTCATGCTTCGGGATTGGCGTTTGATGGGGTAAAAACCACCGGCCCCGTGACCGTGGTGTGACATGGGGGACTTCAAACCAAAACCCCTAAGAAAGAAAACAACAACGAAATGTGGAATAATAATCATAGCCGATTAAATGAAAGATGAAGACGCACAACTGGAATTCGAGTGCAGGTAGGGTAAGGGTCTCATGAATTTTTTTTGCTTTCAACTTTTTTTTGAGACTTCGGCAAAGACCGTAGAAGATTTTCCTCTTCCCAAGCTGAACCCTCATCAAACCAAGAATTTAAAAAACTCAAATCTTTCAGTTTGGACATAAGTATGATGACTATTCATTTTCCAAATCACTCCAACAAAATTTGGGTTGTTGAATGCAAGTTTTTACCAAAGCTGAATTTTTATCAACTAAAGTATCATCACGGCTTAACTTCGGTTATTTTTTGGGGTATTTCACTATCAACCCAATTTTCAGAAGCTCTTTTTAAAGAGAAATCTACTTCTATTTTTCTTCATTATTTACCTAATTATTGCCATTCATTTAAATTTAAATTACAAAATGTCATTATTAAAGGTTAATATATATCGGTGATTAGTTAATGAACAAATTATGGTCTCATTTATTACCTTAATTATAGATTTTTATAATCCCTAAATAATTTCAGTCTCATAAATAAATAGAAATAATGGAACATTTCCTTAATTACATATCTAGAAGTAGGGCTGTCAATGGGTCGTGTCGGGTTGGGTTCGTGTCGGGTCAAGGTGTCTCGCGTGTTATAAAATGTAAACTCAAACCCAACCCATTTAATAATCGTGTCAAAAATTTAAACCCAAACCCAACCTATTTATTAAATGGGTTACCCGTTTCCTACCCGTTTAACCCATTTAATAAATATATTTGTCGTTTTAGATAAGATAACTAGCTAAAACAATAATCAATAAAAAAATTCATTGTATTACCCACAATTCTAGTTCAAAATGAGAAAAAAATTACTAAACCTTTATATACATATAATATTACCATTTTAAATAGCTTGTCATGCGTATTTTATATAGAATTTAGTTCGACTCTTTTATTAAACGTGTCATGCGGGTTAATTTCGTGTTAGCGGGTTAACCCATCGTTGACCCATTTAGTAAATGGGTCATAGCGGGTTGACCCGCCGCTGACCCGCTTTTTAATCGTGCGGGTTCAACCCGTTTTATTTCGTGCGGGTTTCGAGTCGTGTTATCGGGTCGTGTCGAAATTGACAGCCCTATCTAGAAGCATGGTGTTATAAATGTTCTATTTTTTTTGAATAATTTTAAACTTTCTATTTTATTGGGAGATTGTGTTCATATTTCATTAATGCAACCTATGTTTGAGGTAGAGATATAAGTATTTTTTCCCTATCTAGTAGGCTTATCTTAATTACAACCTATATATATGTGTGTGTGTGTTTATATCTTTTCTACGGATTTTTACACTCACATGTTTGTTAGGTATTCTATCATTCCAAAAATCTATTTTATACGTTGAATGTGAAATTTATACTAATATGTATGTTTCTATCTATTAGGTCAAAGTATAGAGTGGAAAAAAATGCAAAGTTGAAATTTATACGTACAATGATACGAAAACAAAAGATTTGAGAACACATATTACATAGGTAACATACCTTATTCATATATTCAAAATATTGAAACGAACAAATGATGCACAACAAGCTTGAAATTCTTTTGTATGATCAATAAAAGTTGGAGTAGTGTTTGTATTTTGCAACTTTGATATCAGTTATATAAAAAAAACTTTTCTCCAATAAAATTCTGAAATCGAAACCTTCAACATTTTTGAAGTTTGAAAAATTAATGGAATGTTTGAATTGTACAATATTTTAAATAGATGTTAAAATTAAGCAAACCAAAATGATCAAAATGACAAAATAGACTCATATAAAAAGAATTTGGGTGCAAATTGGAAAAACATTTAGACGCGGGTTTAACTTCAAAAGGGGTGCTCCAATATTAGCTATATCTCTAATTTCTCTTATATTTGTCCGATATGTAACAGTCTAAGATTCTACCATCTCGTTCTCTCGTCTTTAACTTAGTACTAGAACCAAGAGAGAGCTGCTCCATTTTCTAGACGTAGTCGTGCACCGCCGGCAACCGGCCAATGTTCACCACGAAGCCACAACCATAAAATATATCTCTTCACCACTACAAAACCTACTAACTACATGTTTGATCTAATTAAGTTCATTCACAACCAATTGAAGAGTGAGATGGTTCACCACCTTGAAGAATTTGCAATAAATTGTGGATCTCCGGCGAGATATTTACTATGGTGGTCACCACAACTCCACCGTCGCTCATTCTATTCCTGATGAGAATCGAAGCTCTAGCCATATAAGAGCCAAAATTGGGGCCTTCAAATCAAGGTTGTGAATTCTATGTCCTTCAAACTCCATCTTCATCTTCGTACTACCACTGTCACGTTCTTCGCCCCAAGTCTCCTCTCCAAATCCTTGAAAATCTATATCCTAACATGGATATCCCTTCAATTTCTGACACCGACTAATGGACATTGTTACTTGCGTCGTAAACCCATAAAAATGACGTGATTCATTCTTTTGATTTGGCGACCACGTATTTGCAAAATGATATTGTTAAAAGCATGTCGCCGGCACGATTTAGGTTAGATCTCCCTTTGATTCAAGTAAATTTAGATGGAAGTACTAGTACATATATAACAACCACATGTTGCGTATACAATAAAACCTTTATAAATGAATAGGCTCAGGACTAAGGAAATTTATTATTTAGCGAGATATTAATATATCGATAAATTAATAATCTATTGATGCAAAATGATAAATACGAGAGTAATTCAGATAATAAATGTAACTTTATTGAATGATATGATGTCCTATATATATGTATTACATAATCACAATCCCGTAAGATTTGGATTTATAATTTATTACAAAGAATCTATCTCTAACAGAAAACCTAATAAGGCTAAGACACACATAAGTATAAAATAGTAATTCTCCCGGAACACTCCCCCTTGTGTGGCATGCCTAGGTTGCATGACACACAACGTTGCCTTGGTAAAAACCTTGTCAAGCAAAACAAAAAACTCTTGGGTAAAACCAAAACTTGATCGAAGGGAAAAATAGCACAACACACCAACTATTAATGATCCTAACATGTGACGTGGACTCCCACTGAAGTCTACCAAACTCTAAACTTCTGATAAATAACGCATGCCAATGGTCTTCATATATTTTAAAAAATTAGATTTAGGCAAAGACATAGTGAACAAATCCACAACTGTGGATTATGAACTCACTTGATTGATATGAACATTCAAGAACTTCTGATGTTGAATATTGTAGAAGAACTTGGTCGAGATATACTTGGTGTTGTCTCCTTTGATGAATCATAACTTAGTCTGCTCTATGCAAGCAACATTATCTTCATAAATGCACGTAGGTTGATCAGTTGTAGAGACTAATCCACAAAACTCATGAATATGATGAACAAGTGATCGTAGCTAAATATATTCTTTAACTACTTCATGAAGAGCAATGATCTCCGCGTGATTCGAAGTAGCAACAAGAGATTGGTTAGTAGATCTCCAAGATATCGGCGTATTCCCAATGGTAAACACATAACCGGTTTGAGAACAAGCCTTGTGACGGTCAGAGAGGTACCTTGCATCGTCATTACCAACTAACACGTTGTTTGATGTCTTTGCACATGAGGAACGAGCAGGACAAGACCGAGCCTGCTCAGTGGCACCGTGAACGGTCTCCACGCTGTGGCATACGGCGGCAAGGCTAGGGTTGGCGACGGCGGTGGTGTGGGGAGACACTTTGACGGTGGTGTTCTCTATGCAATAGGGGTAGAATAATCCCATGTCGAGGGAACCTTTCAAATATCGAAATAAGTGCTTGATACCATTCCAATGACGTAGTGTAGGCACGGAGCTAAATCTAGCTAATAAGTTCAATGCGAAAGATACCATAGTGCCCCAATTGCACTAAGGTATGAAACTTTAGAACCAAGAACTTCTTTATCATCATCTTTAGGATGGAATGGATTCGTTTTGATATCTAGACTTAGGACGACCATGGGAGTAGACAATGGACTGCATAGATCCATATTGAAACTTCAAAACATTTTATGCATGTAATTCGACTGATGGACAAGGATACAGTCGGCCCTATGCACAAGCTCAAGGCCGAGACAAAATTTCGTCCTCCCTATGTCCTTCATCTCAAATTCCGACTTCAAATAAGACACGGTCTCTTCAATCTCATCAAGAGTACCAATTATATTAATGTCATCAACATAAACTGCAATGATGACGGATTCAGAATTTGTCTTTCGTATGAACACGCATGGGCATAGTTCATCATTCATATAACCTTTCTCTTGCAAATACTTGTGCAATCGATTGTACCACATTCTTCCGGATTGCTTCAACCCGTACAATGAACGACGTAATGTGACTACATGAGCATTCCGTGGTCTGGAGGCATTTAATGGAGGTAAATGTAGTCCTTCTAGAACTTTCATGTATATCTCTGCGTTTAGATCCCCATATAGATAAGCTGTGACCATATCCATAAACTGCATGTTTAGTTATTTAGACACTACCCGACTAATGAGGTAGCAGAAGGTAATAATGTCCATAACTATAGAATAAGTCTACCCATAGTCAATGCCAGGTTGTTATGAGAATCCTTGCGCCACGAGTCTTGCCTTCATAACGCATGACCTCGTTCATCTCATTACGCTTACAAACGAAGACCTATTTATGTCCAACATGTTTGACATCTCTTAGAGTCCATTCAACCTTTCCGAAGACTTTTAATGAGTCAAGTTCTACCTGGATTGCTTCCTTCCACTTCGGCCAATCTGCTATGCGTTCACATTCAGCTACAAAGCGAGGTTCAACGTTGTATTTAGATATGATCTCATGTGTGATGAAATAAGCGAAAACGTCATCAATGCATGTAGTGGCTCGGTTTTGGACCGATTGCTCACTTGTATAGTTCACTGAGATTTAGTTTTTCTCTGGCATCAAACAAGATTCCATAGCGTCCCACGGTAATACTTGAGTAGATTCATGGACATAGCTATAATCAAAGACAACTTCATATGATGGAGATTCATCGTTGATGCCGTGTTGTGCCTTAGTCATTTATTTATTTCTAGGCTTTGAATCCTTAGAGTTTATTGGTCTCCCTTTTTTCGTTTAAGGAGCCGAGGCCGAAGTAGCTCCATGCCAGTCCATCTTCGTGACGCCGTCGATAGGGACACCGACAACACCACGACGAACGGTGGTGCCGCCGCCGGCCTCCATCCCAATGTCAAGGGAGGTGCCAACATTGCTAGGTCTAGGAGCTTATCTTCTATGCCTGTATTTCGGAACATCCAATCGTGCCGGTACATTTGGAACATGTATGTTTGATTTCGTCACTTTAGCAATATCTAGAAATCTGTCAGACATCGAATCCACAACTTTCTCGAGGTTGATAATGTGTTGCATTTATAACTCACTTTGAGTAGTGCGGGGATCATAATGAGACATAGTGGGGACACACCACGTCAATTCTTGACGTTCATATGAAATGATAACATTCTCATCTCTCCCTAACAATGGGAAACATATATCATCAAAGTGACAATCTGCAAATTTTGCAGTAAAGAGATCTCCGGTGGTTGGTTCTAAGTAGCGCACAATAGTTAGGGAATTATAGCCAACATAGAAACATAATCGTCTCTGAGGACCCATCTTAGTATGCAGTGGAGGCGTAATAGGCACATAGATGGCGCAACCAATTATGTGTAAGTGTGAAATATTGGGTTCGTAACCAGTAACCATCTAGTACACACTAAACGCTTAGTTTTCTGCGGGTCTGAAACGAATAAGTGTATAAGAGCACGGGTAGGCACAGCCTCACCGTGTGGAGCACGAGTGAGGTGGTCCTCAAATCGCTTCTGGGACTTGAAAAATGGATGACCGTGTGAATTCTTGAGAACTCTAGTCATCATATCACGTTTGGGGTGACCAAGACGGGCATGCCAAATCATATAAGTGTCTGAATCACAAAATTTGCGTTCAACCGCATATGTTTCAAAAATTCAAATGGAAGTATGATACAAGCCATTCCCGAGACTTTTCATCCTCTCTAAGATGCGGCGTTGGCCTATTTTCTCGAAGGTAACACAAAGATATTCATCTAAATTCTCAACGTAAGTATCGAGGTGAAAACCATAAGCATGTATGTCCTTAAAACTTAGCAAGGTGTGGGGAGACTTCGGCGCATAAAAAGCGTCAACGATGTTGAGAGTCATACCATTAGGCAACATGAAAGAAGCGGTGCATCTTCCTTAAATGATGGATTTTGAGTCAATCATTGTAGTCATCAAATCATTTGAAAACACAAGATCCGTGAACAACTGCATGTGTGGTAGGACAGTGTGGGTGGTTCCACAATCAGCTAGACACTCAATTTCGCTGCGGGAAATCTACAAAATGAAAATTAAGAGAGTCAGCGACACATGATCAATTCTAAACAATATGCCGTAGGATATTGTAAGAAAGGGGATCATTTCAAAGTGCAATCCCATCGAATATATCACATGACAATATTACTACATTCTTCAACTAAACAGTTGGTAAAACATGGTATTGAAACAATGAAATACCAAACAGTAAAATAGGGTGGTAAAAGTCATCCAAAACCGATGTAAAAATACACTTAAAGAATACTGGTGAGTGTAGATAACGAACTTGGAGAGAACTGAAAAACTAACTGGAAAACCATGTCAAAAGAACTCAAAACCAAGTGAAATTTTGACTGGAAAAATATGGCAGCAAAACTGATGGAAATATGCCGGAAAAATGACGAGAAACGATAAAGAAATCACCGCAAAACTCGCTAGAAACCGGCGTCGACAATGACAGGGAAACCAGACGGCGGCGGCCGGTATGGAGGCCGGAGCTGCAGGTCCGACAGGGGACGCCAACAAGAACCGGGTAGTGGCGCCGAAAATGCCGGAAACCTTTTCGGAAACTCCAAAACAGTGGCAGAATACTGCTAAGGAGACTAAATGACGTCAATTTTGACGTTCCGAGGTTTGTTTTCTAAATTTTAATTTTTAAATTCACAATGTAGTGCTATTGGTGTCCTATGTCACCCACAAACGTCCAATTTTAAAAATCACCTGAGTTGTACATGTTGACCATCATTCTAAGTGTAAGGTAAATAAAACTCTCAAAAAGATCAACTTGTAAACAAGAAAATGAGAAATTTTATTGAATGACAATCTTTAATTCCAAAATATCACACATGAACTTCTAATTTCAAAATCAAAAGACTATTCCAAAGTCAATGAAAATAACAATGGTGGTCGGCCATAACAATACTTGAAATCATCAAGCTAGAAGAAGCTAAAAACGACTATTTAAAGTCGGGAGTATCCATGGTAGTGGCCGGAGGCTTAGCCTTGGAAGCAAGGGACTCAAGCTTTATGGAGATGTAGTGAGTTTCGATCTCAGGTTCTTCATCCACATGGTTCAATTCGGGTTGTAGAAACTTCTTGTAGGTGGAGTATGCCTTGATCATCTCCTTGCTAGCTCGACAATTGCGATTAAGGTGCTTGAAGGAGCCACATTTGAAGAATAGAGACTTGCCATTACCAGAATTGGAGGCATGAAGAGGCACATGGCCTCCTTGAGGTTTTGGACGGGGATGGCCTCCCCCTAAGGGTGCGGCGCTGCCACCATCAAGGGTCCAAGTGTTGGACTTGGGCTGAGAATGGCCTGTTACCTTCCACCACTAGAATATTTGCCTTGTTGCTGGTATGGAGCGTTCCTCGCGTGATTCTTTTGCTTAGGAGCTTTCCCATAGTTAGACTATGGCGTAGCAATCTTTTTAGTGCCAATATGTCTATTGTTATTGTTGAGAAGGATCTAAGAATGCCTCTCATTCTTTGCCAAGAGCGCCATTAAGTCGGCGAAAGACTAGATATTCTCATTCTCTACATGAGTGCGGTATGTATGAGCTTGAACCTCATAGTTGATTGGAAACGTGTCTAATGTCTTTTTGAGAAAATCTAGGTCGGTTTTGATGACACCAACGGTGCCAAGGCCAGATTGCAGGCATAACATATGCTGATTGAAGTCCAATAGACGGATGTTATCCCATCTAATGGTCAATTCAAGGAGAAGTTTATCATGAACATTGTTGTACTGCAAGCGAAGTTTGTCCCATAATTCTTCCTTTTACGTTCAAGTATTGTCTCTTTTGAGTTGCATGGATGTGACATCTCATGAAGATGAGAGCTTGAGTCATGGTCATAGGTGGGAAAATAGCAGGAGGGTCGGCAAACATGCCTTGAATCTCTCAACTCCCAAAAGCGAGCTCCATGTCGGAAACCCAGCAGTGGTATTCCTTGCCTTCAAGATCAAGAAGGCCAAATTCCGGTTGCGATGGCGATGACATCTACAAAACAAATACGGAATCGATTAGCTTTAAGTATAATATGAATTAGAAGGGGTGACGTATATAGTCACAAGAAAAATCGATGCATACGGCGATACTCACGATCACACCCAAAATAGCGGTGTACTCAGGCAGGCGATCACACGAAATCGATTAACTTCCCTTTCAAAACAATCGTGACTCCCCCAGGACCGTCACACGAAAAACATCAACCAAAGAGAAGAGTTACGAGTTTTCTCGTTTGGCCTCATCTGCGTTATAAGAACAACGAGAGATTGAAGTAAGGTTAATATTGCCCGATATAATATATCTATACGTTAAGAAACGGGAACATTAATTAAAAATTACTTTTGAAGGTGTGGAGAAAACGAGAGTAGTTTCTGTTCAAATTCGCGTTGCTTGCGTGAATATGCCGGATGAACAATTTTGAATTCTTTGATGCAGGGTCTTGCAAGGCAAAAAGTTGATTTTGTGGGGCAAATGCGTAGGAGGCACTACGGAGTTGCGGGGTTGCGTGCAGGGGCTGCCGGGGGTGGTCTACAGGGGTTGCGGGGGCAGGGGCTGCATGGTGGGTAAGGACTGCCGGAGGTAATAGGGATGTGCAAGGCTGTCGCCAACGAGGAGCGTCGACGGAAAGAAGGTGCTAGATGCTAGAATCAAGGGCGGTCGGCGGGGAGGAAAAAAAAAGTTTTCTAGGGCTCTAAAAGTTCGGGATTTTAGGGCAAAGTGCGTGATAACGTGATGCAGAATGATAAATACGAGAGTAATTCGGATAATAACTGTAACTTTATTAAATGATATGGGGCCCTATGTATAAGCATTACATAACTACAATCTCTTAGAATTCGGAGTCCTAATCTATTACAAAGATGCAACTATATCTCTAACAGGAAACCTAATAAGGCTAAGACACACAAGGGTAGAATAGTAATTCTCCCGGAACATCTATTAATTTATCGATTAATTAATAATTTATTAATTTATCCAGGTATAATACATATTTTTCTTTCACTTTTTTGAAGAAAAAGGAGATTTACTTTTTGTTCATACACCATATTGTTGGATTTATCATGGATACCGTTGTTCAAATATTATATTATCCGATGTATTGTATTATTTTATTTGATGATAATTGAATCATAAAAATTCTTCAAGCACATTTGATAAAGGTATATAAATTATGTTCTTATTAATTTATATATTCGATGGGGTTTATATGAATTCTCAAATTTCTATTATATTTTTAATAAAATATTAATTTAACACGTTAGTCCCAAATCAGGACCGACAAAAAATATTATTTTAGTGAGATTTTAATTAATCAGGTATTAATTTAATGAGGTTCTATTGTTTCTGTTTATATTTGTTATAGTGAAGGTGGTCGTTGGGGGTTGAGGATCGGTGATCGTCCTCCGACTTGGTGGTTATCTGTCTAAAATTTATACAAAGTTACCGATACATATAATTTTACCTCTGTAATTACCCGAAGTAAGAAACACGCTTTTTATTTCCTTGTGGTTCATCAATTTAACAGATAATTGACTTTTGCCGTTAGTGTATTTAAAAGTCCAATTACCAAAACAGCCCTCGTTTTAACCGAATATAATAACAATTGTCCTGAAGTGTCGGCCTCTCAAGGAACCTGGGCTTTTTCCGAATATAATTGAAGGTAGTTTTTTTTTTATATAAATTAAGCACCCATTTAAAGTAAACAAAAGTAGTAAGTGTATATAATAGTAATTCATTGTAAAATAAAGTAGTAAATGTAGACTCTCTTTTTTTTTGGTCTAAGTAGACTCATTTTTTCGATTGTATTGTTTGGAAGCTTATGTAGTCTTGTATACATTTTTTTCATAGAAATTAAAAGAACATCAAACTAAATTGAACCGGTGTCACACCCCGGTCTTCAAATTCACTATCCTTCTTAAAAATATAAATACTTATGGCTCTACACTATAAAATAAAGATCTTAATTTACCACAGATCCTAGGGTTCTAGTCACTGGTTTGCTCTGATACCATTTGTCACGCCCTAGTCCTGAGGTCGGTGGCTTTTAAGACACTAAACGCTGGTCCTGACGCGTGATTTAAATGTTACAGAGTGGAATATAAGTAAAAAATAAAATAAAAACTTGCTTCTTGGCTCTTCTTTCTAGGCTCGTCCAACTCTGGCTCGGTATGAGTGTGCAAAAGAGTGTAAAAATGGGTAGGTGAGAAAAACCACGTGTTCAGTGAGTAGATCATGTAATATACATGTGAAGTGATATCATTTTTATATACGCTATAAAATAATTATATATATATATATATATCTCACACACATTGATCACATCAATTCATCACATCTCACAATCATTTCTTATTAGATATCTTTCAATTTAGTGGACCCCACTAGTACCTAATGCACCCAACCTATATCTTAGTGCGTCACATCCTTAATTCGGCATAACCAATCTAGAAGTTAACATGTTACATGACTTGTCCATAGTAGATCCAACACATAACATATATAAATTCCACATATTTCGCAAACATACGTACTTCACTTAAAATATGGAGATATTTTGAAATATATCTAAAATATGTTTTTCGACCATTTTAACAGCATATAAGAATATTTGAAACAGATTACATTAACCACTCACCTCGACACGCCACCTCATGTACTAAACGTATACAGAACCCTAAACCGAGCCTCTAGAAATCACCGTTGGATCTAGCTCAAACCTCTAGGATGGAAAGAGGATGTCAATACGAACCCGTAGTCACTTGCAAATTTAGAATCAGGGTTACAGATCAAAAATTATGATCAATTTGTGTAGGAAATAGTGATTGCGTGGACGTTGATGTTGCAACGAGGTTGGAAAATGAGGATGAGTACTTGTTTGCTGATTTAGGTGAGTTACCAGAGGGTTCGATGAATTTTCGAAGTAGGATGCTCAAGTCAGATGAACAAAATCAAGGATGTAGTGTAAGTGTGGTTACTACAGGATAAGACTAGATATTTCAATCAAATTATAAAGAATAATGCTAGATCGATAGATCACGGATCCAAGTTTTAATCTAATCGCATGATGTAATTGTTGTTGTGTCAATTATTATTAGTTCCTACAGGAAGTCGGTTATACCAAGAGATGAGTGAAAGTTAATTAATACTTGAGACGAATCATGATTGCATTTCACCATCGCTTAAAATGATAAATTCAAAATCATTTGTGCTAAACACATCGTGTAGTCCGTGAAGCATTACTCAGTATTTCTACTGATTCCCAATTAGCTGTAGAACTTGCATCTCTTTACAGTACTTTTTGTTTTTGTATTGTTTGTCATGATCTGTACTTCCATTGGACAAACATAAGGATTAAAGAAAATAGAAAAGGGTAACACAATTTTGTATAACATCATTTCCAGCTCGAGTTTTTCTCATTACATTAGTTCACGTTGTTCCAGTAGTTGATATTATTGCCGACCGGATCCAATACGATAACGTTCATTGACATCATAACATAAACAAGACCCTGTAGATGTACATTATTTATCGACGAGATCCATTCCACAATGTGAACTGTTTTAAGCAACAGAGCAACGACAATTCCTTTCCTAGTTCATGTCTATAGCTCAAAGCGTCAAACTCATCATTGCAACTTTTTCTTTACGTTCTTTTGCTGAAAACTGATTTCATGATTATTCTCATGGACCCTATATAGGAGTGAATGGCTGAGATATAATAAGCAAACAATTTAATATGGGGACCAAGAGTTTAGGAACACAAAGAACACACCTGATGTTTAGTAATTAGTATACAGATAGAACCTGGCCTACGCAATGTTTGCAAACAATATATCTGACACATTAGTTTCTTATTCTAAAAGAGAGTGCTGGTAATCCTATACAAAGACAAAGAACTTTAAGGCAATTGAAATAGGAAACTTCTGTAAAAAAAAACACCAGCAGGAGAATATACTAACTAGTTTGAGCAGCATCCGAATCGATTTAAAACAGAGCCATCATCTTTAACATTGATGGTCTGTCCTTTGGATGGAACAGCGGAAGCACTACCATTGTCGCCTGCTTCGACTGCCCTCTTGCTTACAACCCGGTATATTTGACCCAAGATTTCAGTAAATGCATTTTCCACATTGGTTGCTTCCAATGCTGAAGTTTCCATGAAGTAGAGGGACTCTCTTTCAGCAAAAGATTTGCCATCCTCCTTCGAGACTGCCACCAGGTGACGAAGATCGGATTTGTTGCCAATGAGCATGACCACAATGTTGGGGTCTGTGTGATCCCTCAGCTCCTTCAACCACCTTGCTACATTCTCAAATGTAGCATGCCGAGTGACATCATACACCAGTAAAGCACCAACGGCTCCTCGGTAGTAGGCACTTGTAATGGCACGGTACCTAAAACAATACAAAAATTAGTGGAAACTACACAATAGCAGCAGATTTATATCACCCGTAATTTTACATTATACGTGGAGGGCGTTACATGGGCATTATACCTATAAGAATAATTTGGTGTAAACTACATGAAACCTGTCAGCATATAAATAACCAGGAATTTCATAGTTCTAATTTCGGACTTGGAAATTTTAGAATTCACCTAGCCAGGGCATTTAACATGGTACAGTAGTTTTAACTGGGTGGCACCCAGTTTTAGGACATCTAGACCATCACAAAATTGGGTCAACTAATGATATTATTCTGGAACCTAACAATTTGACCATCATGAGATCCAGAAAAAAAACTCCAAAAATTCAATAAAATTCACCCAGAATGCAATGAAGTTTAACGATGAAGCATGATGACAAGCAAAAGCTCATTTAAGATGATATTAGTGAATAAATTGTAGCCATCCATCTCTCAGAACATTGTTGATGAGAGAACAAATTCAGGAAAATCATACCGCTGATGAAGGTCCATGTTAATCATCATAACATATAAGGAGCAAAGAAACTCATGCTAGAACAAGGAAGCTAAAAGGAGCTAAGGTGGTTGAAGGAATGTAGCAAGGTAACAGTTGTCTAAAGCATCATGAATGGCAAATTTATGATCAAGTTAACTTCATAAAAGTTGTGCCTCTTAGGTTCCCCGGTTACAGCTGATTCACTGAACACCAAACATTCCATGAAGTCCATGTTTATCAGCATAGCAGACAATGAGAAATGATCAATCAATCCTAAGAAGATTGACAACCTAGCTAGTAGCCAATTATCTTGCACACTGACTGGACTAGTGCTGTTAGCCAATTCATCCTTCTACTAGCATAACATTCTCCCCTTCGAAATCAATAGATATCAACCAATATTAGACAGCCACTTATAACCCTCAAAAAATATTTGGGGTAGTTTAAATGAACCTATGAGTCCTTCGATAGCCAAAAGAATATGCAATTTAGGAAAACTCTTTTTATGACGAAATAACTAACACTGAAGAAAGCTGAAAACCCAATTTTTTTGGTTAGTTTTTCCAAGTCAACCACCACTGTAGAGTTTTATGTTCAAGCAGGGCAGGATATAAATAATTCTTTGTGAATTATGAGGAAAATAATGCTGCTAGCACAACCGAGTTACAAAGATCAAGACTAATAATTTTTAGACTTAATTTATTGTTTGCTCTGAGGACTGGTTTACATTTCGCAAGTGTGATTCAGCGTCTAATTACAAATTTGAGCTATGGTGACATCAGCTTGAGCACCAAAACACTATAAAAACCCAGATACTTCTATTCTATCAAATCAATAATGTGGACATAAAGCAACAAAAAGGCATGCCACACCTCACCTGGCAAACATTTAGAACCTGAGCATAGCCTGGCCCACACTAAATAATACAGAACCATGATTGACTGCCCCCCACAACATTTAAAACTATGAATGGTTCGAGATATAAGGAACAGGCAAGGACTCACACAATTAAATTGTTGGGAGAATTCAAAAACCACAAGGCATAACCATATCTAGGTAATTACAAAAGCTGATAGATCTCTCGCACCATTTGTCTTCTTATACAACACTAAAAAGAAAGAAACTAACAATTTCCTACAAAGTAGATCAACTGATTCACACCACCAACCAGCTATGATCTATTCCTAAGATCAAAACTCAGTAAGCGAAACAGAGCGGTCTATGTTAAGGCATACACTTTGAAAAATCAAAGCACTGTTTTGAGCTCTGGCATAATGTATAGATAGGAGCAACCAAATCAAGTCTCCAGCATCTCATACTTAGTTAACACACAACCAAAAAATGTCTACCAGGTTCCCACGAGAAGAATGTTGCAAAAAGAGAAGCAAAAGAATATTTAAAGGTCATATCATTACAAGGCAAGCTATATGTTGCAAAATAAAACATTTTGCGACCCAGGGCCCATTTGATTCGAAGCTTTTATCTTGTTTAGTTGTAGTATGCAGCTCTTTCATTACATACCCAGTAACTGATTCCAAAACACTTCATTACAGTCTAATAATAAAAACTGAATGAACATGACAAACAAATTTAAACCTAGTACAACAGGTGTACAACTAATAAGTTACGCTTATGCTTCATCAACCCTTCAAGGACAGATGGGGAGGGTTGCCGACTTGGGTTATTGGACTTAGGGACATCATGATATACACACATAGTTAACAAGAAGCTATACATGATCCTCTTTGAAGCAACCAAAGTGCTTGAAGAAGGAATTTATTAGACAAACAGAAGTCCTCATCAGTTAGTACTCCATTGACAGTGAGGAAAGAACTGACACTGTTATTGCATGTTGATGAGGACATACCATGTCCACACATGTTGCTCCAGTACTGATAGAATAAGCATATTACAAACAACCACAACATGCAACATGATCAGAATTGCTATTCTCAGATTGAAGCACTTTGAAATTCATTTAAGTGAATTACATACTCAGTTAATTTAGCAAAGCAACTGACACAAATCAGGAGACAACAAACAAGCAAAATTTCTAAAGGGCTGTCCAGGGAAAACCACACTTAGGATATGAATTGCACCACGAATTTGAACTCCTAGATGCCATGTCTTCTATTCATGCAAACACCATGCCAATCAACTTTAAAAAAAAACAGCAACTCCCACATCAAAATCTACACAACTGAAACACTTCAGTAGTTCATGCACACATCTCCAAAATAAAAACCCAAAATCTCCCAAGGTTTCATAGGCCATAATAATTCAACATAAACCATTTCCACACATAAAAAACATGATCAGAAAAGTTATGACCTTTAACAAGAATCCATCAAACCCAAAACTAGTTACTAAACAATCAAACACGATAGCCAAAACCCACGTAGAATAAACAAAACCAATCAAAACCCACATCAGAGAATTAAAAAAAGCTTCGATCTTTGAGCATACCTCTCCTGGCCAGCAGTGTCCCAAATCTGAGCCTTGATGACTTTGTCATCAACGCTCAAAGTCTTGGTGGCAAACTCAACCCCAATAGTAGACTTGGACTCCAAATTGAACTCGTTTCTGGTGAACCTGGAGAGCAGGTTGGATTTGCCGACGCCGGAGTCGCCGATCAAGACAAGCTTGAAGAGGTAATCGTACTCGTCGTCGGCTCTATACGCGGCCATGAGAGACAGAGAAGGACAGAGAAGTGTTTGTGTTCGGTTGGGTTGATCAGTTTCGAAGATTAAGCGAGAGAGTCGTGGGGATGTGTTGGGGTCTTTTAATTTTGGCAAACAAGGATGGTGGGGTTTAATATTGAGGAATATGTTTGAAATGGGAAATGATAGAGACTGCTGGTGGTGGCTGGAATCTAGGAAGAGTATTATAGGAGGAACATACGAGAATGGCGCTAATTGCTAAGCAAACTTTTATCTCAGCTGTCAAAAACAATACATATTTACATAATTTCTTTAAGAAAATATGAAAATACAGAAGAAATAGAAAACTCTGTTATCATCCGGTTTTCTATCTATTTTTATTTTTCAATAAGGAATTCATTGAAACTTAGTGATTACAGTCACTTAGAATGGCATCCCAAACAATCTCGGCAGCAATGCTAAACCATGAGCGACTCTCACGCGACATCAGTGCATGATTTGCTGTATTCCTAGCAGCAGCTCTATTTGCTTAGCTACATAGCTTACACTCCGGGAGTCTATTAATGTAAGTTCTGAGCTCTGCTAATAAGAGTGCCATGCTACATAGATCAGGTTCTGTACTAGCAATTGCCGTAACAAGACGGCTACAATCAGTTTCCGAAATCAGCTTATTGATATGGACAAGCTCGGCTGTCCATTTTTGGCTTCTTCGTGGTATGCTACCAAACTTTTGCACTTCCGTCTGTCATTACTGTTCTTTCCATTCCAGCCACTATTCTATCAATTCAGTCATCAATCTGTATAGATGAAATTGCTGTCTTCCCACGCCAACCAGCCAAAATGGCTGCTTCATTTAGAAGGTTGGCAAGATCTGCTCCACAAAACCCAGGTGTTCTCATAGCTACCACATCAAGGGAAACATTTCCCTCAAACTTTTTATTGTTAGCATGAACCTTCAAGATATCTGTTCTGCCACGTACATCTGGAACATCAACCATCACTTGCCTGTCAAACCGACCAGGCCTCAACAAGGCAGAGTCGAGAATATCTGCCCTGTTAGTTGCTGCAACCACAATAATTCCAGTGTTACCCTCAAAACCATCCATTTCTGTCAAAAGCTGATCAAATGTCTGCTCTCTTTCATCATTGTGTCCACCAATTCCAGTTCCTCTTTGCCGCAGCATCAATTTCATCAACAAATAAAATGCAAGCTGTGTTTTTTCTGGCCTTCTTAAAAAGATCACGGACTTGGGAAGCACCAACACCAATGAACATGTCAACAAACTCGGAACCTGAGATAGAGATAATAGGAACACCAGCTTCACCGGCAATTGCCTTTGGTAGCAGTCTTTCCAGTTCCTTAAAGGCTGACAAGAAGAACCCCTATAGGAATTCGAGCTCCAACAGCAGTGAATCTCTTAAGCAATTCTGAGGCTCAGACATGTGATGGGGATGCTGCCTCGAAGAAGATGAAAGTTTTTAAACAATGTCACAGAAGGCACAAAGGCACTGAACCTACAGGAGAGTGTAAGGCTATTGTACTTGTTACTATTGAGGATGAGAGAGACAAAGAACCAGCACAGAAAATCTTGTTTAGATCATAGGAACATCAGGATGAAGATAATACTTTTTTTTTCCTACATAAATCATAGGGAATCATGTTGTCCAAGATTCCCTATCCCCCTGTATACATGATCATGAAGCTTTAGTGCATGCAACATGGGCCAACCATACCTGGTAAACAAAAATTAGTCAGAGGGCAACAGTTTGGCTTTGAAGAATCAATGAGGGAAGTCTTAGATCCAGGAAGTGATCATGAGACTGATGCACCTATTTTGGCTTCCATGGGGAAACAAAAATCAAAGAAGAGGCATGCTCAAACGAACGAACAGCAGTCACTCAAGATGATCCTGATGCAGGAGTAGTACCTAACAAGAGGAGGTCACAGTCAAATCTGGGAAGTGTTAGATCCAGGAAGTGATCATGAGACTGATGCTCCTGTTTTGGCTTCCATGGGGAAACAGAAATCAAAGAAGAGGCATGCTCAAACGACCGAACAGCAGTCACTCATAATGATCCTGATGCAGGAGTAGTACCTAACAAGAGGAGGTCACGGTCAAATCTGGGAAGGAACAAACGAACACTACTGCAGATAGCGGCTATGATATGCCACTTGCTTGTTTTATACATAATAGATCAAAAAAAAATTTGATTAGAATAATAGGGCTGGGAAGCAGAGAGCTTTTGATTGACACTGCTGTTATTATCCATTTTTTATTTTTCTCATTTGTTAATAAGGGGGATGGAGCTTAAAATTGAAAAATCTAAGTATATACTGATTTTTTATCACTTAATTTGCATGTTTTTTTAGGATACAACTCTAAGCATGAATTCAAGGCAATGGAGAATTAAGATAGTAGACTAAGGATAGGTAGAGCTTGAAAGCTGAAAGAGAGAATGAGCATTTTTTGTCATTGATTAAGATATCATAGTTGATTCGTTAACAAAATAATAATAACAATGAAAAGATTCTAAATTAGACAGAATAAAATTAACCTTCTTCAGTGTGATACAGTAGAACCTTCCTTCATCAGTTACCAATAGTCACCGCAAGAACACTTCCCTTTCTTAAAGTGATGAAATCTACTGGCATCACGGACGACGATTTCTCTGTTTTTGATCTGGGATATGTACTTGATAGCAACATGACAGTCAATGCATACACGCAAGTTCTTCATCACCCTCAATGGTACACCTTCAGGAGTGTTTATTAAACCAAAAGCAATTGCCAACTTCTCACTATGATGTGCCAAATCGTATTCCTTCTCCTCATCATCCATGTCATGCAATTCTGAACCAGTATCAGGCACATAACCATGCAACTTCATTTCTGATCTTAACTCTTTTAGATACGAATCAATTATCCTATAATGTGGGTGGGATTTATCACCCATATGAAACTGGTAGACTTTATTCTTTATTTCCAGCCAGCTTATACCTGGCTCTTTCTTGACCTTTCTATCTCTCATGGCTGTCCTCAGCTCAGAAACATCCTCCCATCTTCTGGCTGAAGCATGGATGTTTGAAAGTAGCACATACGAGGCTGAATCCTCTGGATCTTGCCTAAGAACATCTTGACCTATCCTTCTTGCCATGTCTGCATTCTTGTGAATTTTACATGCAGATAATAAAGTTTTCCATATGACAGCATCTGCTTTAACAGGCATTGATCTTATCATTGCCTCAGCTTCATCCAAACAGCCCGACCGGCCAAGAAGATCAACCATGCATGTATAATGCTCTAGTTTAGGTTCAAGTCCATACTTCTGTACCATTGAGTCGAACAATTCCATTCCTTTCTCCTTCATCCCACAATGACTGCAGGCATAGAGCAAGCTTAGGAAAGTAACGTCATTAGCCGCCAAACCTTCACGCTCCATCTGTTCAAAAATCTCAATCGCTTCTTCTCCTCGTCCATGAAACCCATACGCAGAAATCACAGAACTCCACAACACAACATCCCCACCTCCACATTCCCTGAAAGCCTTGAGAGAATCCTCAAGACACCCACATCTAGAATACATGCTAATCAACGTGCTTTTCACGGCAACCACCGAGCTAGCCCCAGCTTTGATCACTTCAGCATGAACCTGCTGACCCTGACCAAGTGT
This sequence comes from Argentina anserina, assembly GCF_933775445.1. NCBI lineage: Eukaryota > Viridiplantae > Streptophyta > Magnoliopsida > Rosales > Rosaceae > Argentina > Argentina anserina. The sequence continues at coordinate 20,937,325 of NC_065877.1, forward strand.
AGCCAACTCTGAACACGAACTAAGAACACTCACAAACGTAATCCTATCCGGCCTAACCCCAGCAACCTTCATCATATTAAACTGCTCCAACACTCCCTCGGCCTGCCCGTTCTGCGCTTTCCCCGCAATCAGCGTGTTCCAAGCAACCACATTACAAATCGGCAGCATCCTAATCACCTTCTCTCCCTCAACCAACCTCCCACACCTCATATACATATGAGCCAAGCTACTCCCAACAACCATATGACACTCAAACCCACATTTCACAACATAACAATGCACCTGACATCCCTCATTGCCTCCTCGCAAGCCCGCACACCCCCTAAGAACACTCCCCAACGTGTATGCATCCGGCGACATCCCCAGCTCATACATCTCCTCAAAGAGCCCCAAACCCTCCTCGTTCAGCTCAAACTGCACCAGCCCACCCACCATCGCGTTCCACGTGGCGACATTTCTCTCAGGCATTTCGTCGAACACCTTCCGGGCGCTGCCCAAGTCGGCTTTCTGGACGAACCCGTTGATCAGAATGTTACCCGACATGACGTTGCGTCTGGGCAGACGGGAGAAGAGGAGGGAAGCGGAGTTTAGGTCGCCGAGTTTGGAGTACAAGTTGAGGAGGTGGTTGGAGACGAACTTGTCGTCGGAGGAGTTTGATTTGATGATGAGGGAGTGGAGCTGTTTGGAGAGAGGGAGTGAGTTGGTGGGAATGCATGCTTTGAGGAGGAGGGAGAAGAGAGATGGGTCGGAGAATATGTCGGATTTGAATGTCTCAAGTGCTTGTTTGATGAGTCCCTTCGAGCAGAGACTGGTCAGTTGCTCTATGCATGAAGCCGATGTCCGAGGCATTGATGCGCGCGCAACTAGTTGGCCTACTCAGACCAACTGACCAAGAATTTTAGAGTGAAGTTTGAACAAGTTTGCAAATCCAATTTTCGAGGGTGATTGGATTGAGTATGAATTCATTGGTCAGTTAGTAAAATATTTTAGTGGATATTATTGTGTATATACGAGTAAGCGATATCTCGCTCGATGGTTGGTCCGGAATTTTAACCTAAAAATGTCATCATATGATCCGAACATCCATGAAAGTCTTCCATTTAGATTTCGTTTTGAATCCGAAACGAAATATTGTAAGTGATTTATTGAGTCTAACTCATGATACATAGTATGACACAGTTAGACAAGGTAATTTCTAGTAAGAAAAGAACTCCTACGTACCTCGGAAACGATACATAGTACAATGCACCTTGTTTTAACTATTTCTAGTAAGAAAAAAAATACTAGATACCTCGAGAACAAGTTAAACTCATCGATTTACGTTTTAGAACCTCCCATTGGATTACTGAATTTGGAGTTGCCACGCTCACCAGTTCATTATGTATGGACAGACTAGGAGGAACACATCGTTTACCAGATTATGTTTGCAAAGGAAGTAGCAAGAACTATTATATAACCAAAGGCCGGAGTATATTGGTCATTCCAAATTACAGTGCTTTACACATGATCCAAAAAAATTACAGCTTTTTTATACATTTAAGTATTTAATCAATTATAGATGTGCAACTAGTGTCAATCACAGTAAGACTTACACTAGCTAAACAGCAACGGGAGTGGGAACTGCAGGAGCAACCCGGTTCTCTACTGGGATTTCTGTGAATTCTGAAAGGATTGCCCGGAATTCATCACCTGTCATTGTTTCCTTCTCAAGAAGGACCTCCACTATCTTGTCCATGGCTTCACGGTTGTTTCTTATGTGGCTCAATGCAATCTCATATGCTTCATCAGATAATCTCTTAATGGCGGAATCAATGTCTTCAGCAAGTTTTTCTGACATTGAGTTCCTCGCCATCATTCTCATTATGACATCACCACTCTGAGCTGAATCCATCAATGACCAAGGGCCAATGTCAGACATTCCAAATGTGGTTACCATCTGCAATAATGTCAATAAATCTCAGTTCAATTGATTTTAATACGTTCAATAAGCTTAAGACAGGGTACTCTTGAACCAATTAACTATGGAACTGCAGTAGAAAAAGAATGAAAACTGCTGGAAAATTGTACTGGGGTAACCACATAATTAAGCTGTGAATTCCAAAATTTTGCCCTCAACAAGTATAAGAATGTAATAGGAAAATAAAAAGAATCCACATATTAAGAATGAATGAAATCAGAGCCATAGAGTTCATTTCATAACCAAATCCCAATGATATGAGGAAGAGAAAGGCGGGAAAGTAAGGATCATAATATTTCACTATTTCAACTGTATAAATTCGTATGAGCAAATTAGTTAAGGTGGATATGATGGTTACCTGTTTGGCTAAACCAGTAATCTGCTGCAAATCACCAGCTGCACCTGTTGTCACCTCAGGCTCACCAAAGATCACTTCCTCTGCAGCTCTACCACCAAGCCCACCAACAATTCTTGCAAAAAGTTGCTGCTTGGAGATCAAGGTCGGATCATCTGCAGGAATGAACCATGTAAGACCACGAGCTTGACCACGTGGAACTAGGGTCACTTTCTGAACGGCATCGTGCCCTGGAGTCAGTGTCCTGTATTGAAGAGAAAATGGAACAATGGGCGGTTATTAACATTCCTTGACACGTGAGACTTAATAAAGCTTCATCAGCACAAGAGAAGAAAAAGAAAATGGAAGAAAGCATGAGTGCGCAGCTATATAACCGAGTTTACCAGGAACTTGAGTATTATTGTTAAAATTCTATATAACCAAAAGAACCATAAAATTGGCTACACTTTATAGGCAGCAAATCTATTTTTTTATTCAACTTTATCAGCTAACATTTGATAACAGTGCATTTACCTGTGAAGGTTTATATTTTAATTGAATGTTTTTACTTTTTAGGCTCACTAGCTGAGTGATGGTCAGAATGAGTTCAACTTAAAAATACCAAATATGTTGAAAACTATAATGCAATTAGTAACAATACAGAAAACTATATAAATTAATGAACAATATAGTAATAAGACGACTCACAAACAAAACAAGTGTTGTATTGCAGAGAAAGAATTAAACAAAAAAAAAAGACTAGTATAACGAATGACCATGGTTTGATAAAAGCTACCACATACAGAATTCTTGAACTGAAAAATTCAAAAACTACAATATGACTTACCCACAGATGGCGTGCCCTACTTCATGGTACGCTACCAGACTTTTGCTCTTTCCATCTGTCATTACTGTTCCTTCCATTCCAGCCACTATTCTATCAATTGAGTCATCAATCTCTTTAGATGAAATTGCTGTCTTCCCACGCCGACCAGCCAATATGGCTGCTTCATTTAGGAGGTTGGCAAGATCTGCTCCACTAAACCCAGGTGTTCTCATAGCTACCACATCAAGGGAAACATTTCCCTCAAACTTTTTATTGTTAGCATGAACCTTCAAGATATCTGTTCTGCCACGTACATCTGGAACATCAACCATCACTTGCCTGTCAAACCGACCAGGCCTCAACAAGGCAGAGTCGAGAATATCTGCCCTGTTAGTTGCTGCAACCACAATAATTCCAGTGTTACCCTCAAAACCATCCATTTCTGTCAAAAGCTGATTAAGGGTCTGCTCTCTTTCATCATTGCCTCCACCGATTCCAGTTCCTCTTTGCCGTCCAACAGCATCAATTTCATCAACAAATACAATGCAAGGTGCGTTTTCCTTGGCCTTCTTAAAAAGATCACGGACTCTGGAAGCACCAACACCAACAAACATTTCAACAAACTCAGAACCTGAGATAGAGAAAAAAGGAACACCAGCTTCGCCAGCAATTGCCTTTGCTAGCAGAGTCTTTCCAGTTCCTGGAGGGCCGACAAGAAGAACCCCTTTAGGAATGCGAGCTCCAACAGCAGTGAATCTCTCAGGCTTCTTTAAGAACTCCACCACCTCCACAAAATCTTGCTTGGCTTCGTCCACCCCAGCAACATCATCAAATGTAACTCCGGTGTTTGGTTCCATTTGAAACTTGGCTTTGGACTGACCAAATGAGAGGGGAAACCCAGGTCCGCCAGGACCGCCCATGCCTCCACCTGAACGCCTTGAGAGTAAGAACAGGCCCCCAATTAAAATCAGAGGGAAAGCTAAATTTCCAATTAGGTTAAATAATAGGTTGCCCGAGTCTTCTTGAGCATTATGTGCTGCAAAATCGATGTTCTTTTCCCTGAACTTTTGAAGGAGCTCTTGGCTTAGTCCAGGGAGTTGCACACGAACTCGCTGCAACCGGTTGCCTAACTCAGGGGAGACAGCCTCAACGATAGCTATGGTTCCGTTCTCAAATAGATCAACTTTTGTCACCCTGTCCTTGTCTAGATACTCCAAGAACCTAGAATAAGACATTCGTGAAGAAGAGGGCCCTTGATCGTCGGCCTTAGCACTAGCTGCTCCAAGTAAAGCAGGTACTCCAAGCATTTTTAGAAAACCTCTTCTTCCTTCATGTTGTTTCTGGTCTAATGATGCCTTTACAAGAACTGCTTTAGTTTCCTTTGACAAGGATGGAAGAGTTGAAGAGTGGAAGAGGGGTCTTCCACAGAATTCCTTGCTCAAACTTGGCTTAGTACAATGGGTAGATAAACCATTCCCCACAAGGCAAGCTGATGATGCTGCCATCTGTTGGTATAACAGAAAAAAAAAACACTTAGTATAAAATATATAAACGCATGAATGAGAAACAAGATACATGAGCTGAAATTTAGTGCTAGACTGCAAATCAGTGAAATCACACACGACCCGAACCTAATCTTGGGATGTGTCTGAAGAACAGTTTAGGTCAAATAACAGATTAATTTTTCAACAGCTGATCAACCTAATCTTGGGATGTGTCTGATACTGTAATAAGGACTTTATACGAAACACCACATCAAAGCATTACTAAAGTCGAAACCAAAGAAACTCAACACTTACTCAAAATGAATGAACACTCAATCATCAAGATCCAATCCATATCACCATACTAAAGCAGAAAAAGGACACATTCAACTAATTATTTTAAGCATTTCATCCCAAGTAATGGTAGTTATAGTAATTTCAACCGAGAGTGAAACAAATATCGTAAAAATCCATAACAGGACTGTGTTCGATGCTAGATATTTCTGTTTCAACAGACATCATAAGAAAATTGCATACAACAGCTTAACTAAAACCATGATTTAGCTCTCTTCAATTTAAAATACCACCCAGTGAATGCAATACTCACATTCAATCCAAACCCACTAGCACCCATCTGAATTCGCAACCCTCCATAAACCAATATCAAAAGAAACATGAAAACACACAGACCCAGAACCAGCTAGGCGAGCTCCTCATACTAAAATGAAACAGAACAACTATAAACAAACAAACCCATTACAGATAGCAGCTAATAACAACTAATGGAAGAGTAAAAGAAAGTTAGTACCTTGAAAAATGGTGAAGATTTTAGAGAAGCCGGGAGGTGAAGAGGTCTGTGAAAGAAACTAAATTTGAAGAAGAAAGACAAAGGGTGTGGGAGTTTTAAATGGAGTGGATGTGGTTTCGGAAAGGCGTACGTGGCTTGATGTGAGTGGTTGTTTCGGGTCCTTTTCACCTCTTTAGATTTTTTGTGTGGAAATTTCATTTTTCGGTCAGATGACTGATATATTAGTTTTCAGAATTTTTTTTTCTTTTTTGTGTCGACTGTATTAGTGGTTGGGGATCCTGAGAAGGCACGTCATCAAAGTTTCATAATATCAATGTTCCATATAGAGATTGGCTAGTTCGATCTAGAGAAAGATTAGGTAAAGATGAAAGTGAAAATAGTGTAAGCATCACATTTAGTACATACGAATTAGTTAAAGACTAGACCTAAATTTTTGTGATCTCAAATAGATTAATAGTAGTATGAATGGTAAGATATGTAGTTTCATATTTACGAATTAGGGCTCTACTATTAAAGCATCATAAAGAAAACCATTGAGCGTTATGAAAACTCTCGATCGAACTCGGGTTTGATTCGTAAATTTTTTTATTATACTTAAGCATTTCACAATAGCCGAAAGATGAAGTCTAAGACTTATCGAAAAGGAGAAGGAATACACTGTAATTAATATTATGAGTCCACTTCTGGCATTTGCTGTAATAACCCTAATTTTTAAAACACTATTAGTTTGATTTAAATTCTATTAAAATTGCTAATTTTAATTAGAATGAATGTGTTTGGTTGCGACGTTATGAAACGAGAAACGGAAACGTTCTCAGAACGTTTAATTAGAAAAACGTTACGTTTCCGCAACGTATATATAGACTTTTATTCCGTTGCTCGGCTGAGAAAACTTCATTCACGAAAGTTGTAGGGCTCATCGATACGAGTTCGTGGATATGTGACGCGTTCTAATCGGACGATGTATATAAAAGTTATTAACGATAGAAGTTTCTTTCCGATTTAGAAAGGGGTATAAAAGGAAATTATTCAGAATAGGGTTTCCATTTTCAGAAACCCTATTCTCTCTCTCCCTCACCCCCGCGCCTCCCTCGAGCTCTCTCTCCTCTTTCGAGCTCTCTCTCCCTCCGAACTACCTCGTCGGCGATCGTGCCCTCCAGCCCTCCGTGTGCCGCACCGCCGTGACCAGAAGGATCGCGCGATCATCCTCCCCAACCCCCGAGCTTGCGACGTGCTAGCTCGCCACCGAGACCTCCTTCCCTCTCCCCGAGCTTCCCTCTGCTTCGCACGACGATCTCCGCCTCCAAGCCGTCGTTTCCCTCACCGCCGGTCCCTGGAGCATCGCACGGCCCTCCTTATCGGCCCCGAGGTCGACACGCCCAAGCACGCAGCGCCGGAGCTCCACCAACGACGCCAAGATCCTGCGATTCCACCGACGACTTCTTGAGCTCTCCGGCGACGATCCGACAATCCAAGGGTCTGATTGAGGTGAGGGTTAGTGTAGATTGATTGTGTAATTGGATTGTTGTTGTTTTTGGTTCGATTTGTGGCGATCGGAGGAGGGAGTGGATGTGTTGAACACCGCCGCTTTAAGCGGCGCGTGTAGGAGCGTGAGGCAGTGTGGAGGTGGCCTTGGGCCGTGCAGGGTGGAGGGGGAAGAGAAGGGAGAGGAATAGGGCGGCGGTGGCATGCTACGCGCTGGCTTTAGGCTCAGCGCGTGTGCCTCACGCGCTGCCACAGTGAGTGGCGCGTGAGCGCCACGCGCGGCCTGCCAAAGGTGGCGCGTGCACCCCACGCGCCGCCACGTGCGGCGGCGTGAACAGTGATTCCGAGAAGGGTAATATTGTAATTTATGTTTACGTACGGTAAATGTAAAAAGGTGAATTACATTCGGTAAATGTAAATTTTATTTACATTCGGTAAATGTAAATTTGAATTACTTTCAATAAAGATAAAAAGTAATTTTGGAAGGGTAATACGGTAATTAGTATTTACTGAAACAGTACGTACTTTTGAATAGTAAGTATACGTACAGAAAATACGTAAACAGTATGTACTCGTACAACGATACGTATTGGTTATGTATTTGTACATTAATACATGAATAGCACTGTGAATAGTAAGCGTGAATAGTAACAGTAACTGTGAATAGTAACAGTAACTGTGAATAGTAACAGTAACTGTGAATAGTAACAGTAACTGTGAATAGTAACAGTAAACAGTACCACTAAACAGAAAATTCGTAAAACCGAAAATTGCTGAACAGTAACCGGTTATTACTGTTTCGGCATTTAAAGGTTTACGAAACGTTTCTAAATTCTTTTCTTATCTTTTCAAGGTGATCTATAAAGCAAGGAAAGGAATTATCTTCGGAAATTGTGGAATTACGCTCGACTCGATAAAGTGAGTAAAATCTCACATATTTACGAATCTACCCTTGCGGTGATTCCAAGATTTTTGCAAGAGTTTTAAATATTGAAATACGACATGTATACAATATAATGGATTATATATATATTGTATAAATGGTAATAAGTACATATATATATATAATTTGCTATAATATATACTGTTATGAATTCATTTGAAATAGGTCATTTCGATGACGAGCATGTGATTTTAATATGTATTCATTTGTTAAACGTTTTGTCTTCGGACGTGTTTATAATTATGACATGTATATGATATAGTGGATTATATATATGTATTGTATATATGGTAAATAAATACATATATATATATATAGTTTGCTATATAATATACTGTTATGATTTTATTGTGATGATGTCATGTTGATGACAAGATTTTATCGAGCATGTGATTTTTGGTACAATATGATGTGTGATTATTGCATGTGATTTTAACATGGAGATTGTTAAAATGTGATTTGTCTTCGGACTTGATTTTTGGTACAATATGATGTGAGATTATTGTACGTGTTTGGCAAGTCGGAACCTAGCCTTTGGCCGGGCAAAAGTTACGATACAGTTAGAGCTCTAGTCTGTCAGCCTTAGTACTGCATGTGAGGTAACGGGTGGTTATCTTCTCATGGGTACTCAAATTGTTTTGGATGTTGGGTAGCGGGTGGCTATCCAATATCGGCGATGTATTACGAGAGGGGTAACAGATGTGTACCAGCGTTCTTGGTACCCGTAATATAAATGCATTTGGGTAACCAGAAGGGTTACTTAATTTCTCATGAGCGTCTTATTTCATATTTCTTTGGGACGACCAGATGGGCCGTCCATTGACTCATGAGTGCATTTATATTTGATGATTCGTGATCTTTCGTATATATTGATATGCGATTATATTTTCATTTTACTTATACGAGCTATAAGCTTACCGGGTTTGTGTTTATAATCCCGGTGCACCAATCTGATGGTGTAGGGGATAATTCCGCAGGTGTTGATTAGTGGAGATTGAGTGACAACTCCGGAGGCTCGAAGTCGTTCGAATCCTACTTGTGGTGAGGTTTTTAACGTGGATTTGTGTGTGAGAATTGGTGTGGTTTTATTTGTGAGATTTGTGAGTGATCGTGAAGATTATTACATTTCCATTTTATGTATGGATTATAAATTTGGTTTGTAATAATTGGTTTGTCTGAGTTGTATTGAGAATTCAGAATTGATCCGATGTGACATTTTAAATGATTTCGATTTCATTGAGATTATTTGGTGTATAACGACTTTAAAATTTTGAGTTTTTAAACTCGAAATTTTGGGGTCGTCACATTTGCTTAAGAGAAAATATATATATATATTCAATTAGAACTGGATAATTTCCATGGTGTCAAAACATGTTTTTGCTTAATTTGTCTGGTTATCAAGAGCTTTGCGTGTAAGTTTTTGCTGCTAGCTTCGGTAGCTTGCTGCTTTGATAGGCACCATCGCTTGGACTTTGGAAAGGTGACAAATTCAGTTCCGACTTCAAGTTTCGAACATCCATTTGGATTCATACTCGACTTTGATGGAATCAATTAATCAAACTGTCAATTTTGTGTTATTTAGGACAATAATAAACTATACAAAGGGACTGAGAGACACATTAATCCCTACAAGCTTCATTTAAATGCAAACTAATGGAGTTTTGGTTTGTATCTTCCCCTACTTCCAAGTTCGATGTCTTGAAATCATGAAATACATAGATGTAATTAGTATCAAGAATCTCAAAAGTTCGCAGTAAATCCCAGACTGGAAGTTTCATTCTCTTTATTACCTACTTAGGGTAACCATCATGGTCATCAGCTCATAGGATACAGATAACATCACTCGATCAATTCAACAACAAACCTTGGTTTCCTTTGTGATTGATCAGTCACTTATCCCGAACCTACAGACCGGGCAGCGACCATTGCTCTTAACCCAAGGAACAATGCATTCCTCATGGAACATGTGGTTACACGGGGTGAGCATAACCTCTTGTTTAGGCTCAAAGTCTTCCAAGCAGATAGCACAACTCTTACCATTATCATTTCTTTCTTTGTCAATGTCTTGAACAATAGTGCCTCTATAATACAAGTTGACAGTAGGCGATATTCTCCTCAGAGGATTGTATATCTCCTTCCTCAGCTTCTGCAATGCCCTCTTTTGTTCATTATGGGTCAACTTGGAGTCGGCTTCCTGTCTAGGAGCTGCCGGAGTCCATTGGTTGCTGAGGATCTGTCTAGTCCTTGGATCGTTGAGGAGCACTGCATGAACTCTGGAACCTAGTGGCGCTAGTGAGCTGCAAGAGGGGAAGACAAAAATATGACCATTCTAGTGATTCTACATGTACATGCTGATCATCAATATATTTTACCCATTATGCACTCAGTTGTCATGTATCGATTAATAGCTGTTCAACATGCGTTAATTAATTAGTAGAGAAGATGGTATACATATATATATAGTAAAGCAGTTATCGATTATTCATTAACATAGTTTTTGGGGTGTGTGTTCTTATCAAACTAGGCAACGAAGTTATTCCAAATTAAACTATGTATGAACAGCTCGTTGCACATATTTACATGCATATAAACACAGCACTAATTAGCTTTACCGATGAACGTACAAGAGATAAAATTATGACAAGTTGTACACAATTCTTGTGTGTTGGTGACAGTCTAACACCACTTGTACGTGTTCTCGATCTTCAGTGTTGATTCAATGATCGAGCAGTCCTCCAAGTATTAGTAATTCTGGATAATTAATTACCAAGTTCTGCGTATATAATCAAGTCTTTGCAATTTTGCTATTAGTACGTTACTAATCAAGAATTTGCATTCTAGAAATTTGAATGATACGTGAAGGCGAAGAGTTAGGAGGATATAGTTTACGTACCCTGCAAAGCCAGGAAGTTGTGCTGCTTCTCTCGCTCCCTCATATGGCCGCCTTGTTCTGGTAACCTGGTGAACATCATTGTAAGCAATAAACCAAACATGTCGTATCTTGAGAGAGAGAGAGAGAGAGAGAGAGAGAGAGAGAGAGAGAGTTTTCTTACACGGGTGACTTGGATGGTGTTTGACAGGGGCCGATCAGGGTACTCGAAATGCCATTGATCATTAACATCATCAGCATCATCAGTTGAAAAGAAGTCGTCAAATGGACTTAGCTGGTTAAGGGGAGAAGAAAGGGAAGGTGGTGGAGGAGAAGTGAAATAGTACTCATACGTAGGTGGAGGAGAGTACGCATATCCGGGATTATAATTAGCTGTTGCCGAAGTGTTAGAGTTGGTTCTTCTGCTCGTCATGTCTTCGTTTATTGAATCCGTCGAACTATGGTTACCTCCCTAGCAATGCAATGCCTGTGGTTTTGGGAATGTTAAGACTTTATAGCTTTATTCCTTCCTCTAGCTACAAAAATTTTCAGCCATTGTTCTATGGATACATATGTACTTCTCCAATTTTTTTTTTCCCTTTCATATATGCTCTACACTTTCTCATTGTGAAACAAAGCGGTGAATATGTGATGTTTCTCCATCCGCTAGCTAGATTCTTTGGCAAATGGACTGAGTGAAACATCCACTGAAACATCCACTGAAACATCCATTAATTTTACGGAAAGGTAGGAATCGATGGATTCGATGCGTGAACAACTACCATCGGCAAATTAGCAGACATTCATATTTTGTTGGTAAAACTCTAGAATGTAGAAGGTTGGGATGATCGAGCTGAACACGAAGGCAATTAACATGTAGGTCAGACCTGCTTTGAAGACTTAATTCGATCATAGTTTAGAGAGAAGACTATATATGGTGAAGGATGGCCTTTCCATGATTAGTTTAGATGGATTATTGAGCTGGTTGCTGTTGAGCAGGCAAGTCTCTAAAGCCCTCATGGATGACTGCTCTAATTCTCTACTAAAACTCTAACAGAAATAAGAGAGAAGAGAGAAGCAAGATTAGAAGATTAAGGTATACATATATACACGCATATAAATTAGGAACAAAATACGTGTAAAAGTTTTACTACGTTGAGATTGCAGTTCTGCTTTTCTCTGGAACTTTCAAGTTGAGTGCTTTGAACTTTATTCCCGGAGTGGCACCAAAATCTTTTCCGAGGCATTTTTGCTTTTGCTAACTTCACTAGGGTTCATTCCCTTTGATTGAAAAACCAGACGGTATCTGAAATGCCAAACCTTTCATGGACAACAGACAGCAATCGCAGCATAATAGCATATAGTTTCAAACGCGATATGTTAGAAAAGAGGAAAGTGACCAAGACTGAACTACCATTGAAGTTTCAGATTCTCATTTCTGTCCTCAACTCTTAATCATATCATGCTGGTGGTGAGTTTGGTGAGAGCAACAAAATTGAAAAAAATTGTGATAAAAGAGTTTATATATAGAGCTGACTGGAAAGTTCAAACTCAGCAATGCCAGCAAGAAACAGATCCAAAGCCAGATTGCAATCAATCATCTATGGTACTCCAACTTCAGACTCACCAAACTTTGTCCTTCGAAACTTTGGTCCCAGGCATCAATCCACTCTGTATTTTTTCCACCAATTCAGACATCTCCAGTTTCGTGTAAGGGCAACGTCAATAGAAGACACCAATGTTCTAGGGTGACATTAAATGGATTAAAAGTTGGAATAACAGTGAGTATGTAGTCAATTTCAAGGGGCATTTCCGATAAAAGCACTAAAAACTTGAAGTATGTTGCCATAATTACTCGCAACAAATCAATATTAGCATCAACTTCCAACCACGTTAATGCAATATAAGCAACTCATTCAAGCCCGCGGAATGTTACAGAAAAGCTAGTGATCGCATCCTTCACAGCAAATCAATATTAGTATCAACCTCCAACCATGTTAATGCAATATAAGCAACTCATTCACGAGTTTCGGGTAAGTAGCAATGAATATCATCCTTCCCAAACCCACATCTGTTTACTGTTTAATCTTAATTTTCAAAGTATACGCATCGAGAAATAATTAAAAAATTGATAATGTGAAAGACCAAAAGTAATTACCAGGTAAATCAGAAAAGTATCAGTTTCCAATCTTTCCGAACACCAAGTCTATGATTTTACAACCATCTCTACAGTTAAAGCTCACCGATGTATGAAGTTGCTTCCATATAATTTCTTTTGCACATGGAGTCGTCTACCACTTCTGCACAATTGCTGATACCGCATTGCCAAAGTTTTGGTTGCTGATATATAAATGCTGACAAATGCTCAGATGTTACTTGCTCATTGTCGAAGACAAGCAGAAATTCCAGAATATTGAACCAACACACATGAAAGCTACACGGGCTTGAAGAGGCACCACCCTGCATAGACGTATTTACATTTAATTATTACATATTACTAGCATTTAGATCATACCATCACACAAAAGTCATAAACCACTCAAATTTTACATTTTGAAGGTGTAATGCCAAGAGTAAGTAGTTCCTAGGATTGAAAATTCTCATCAAATAATTTACCACAGCAAACAATCTTTTCCCAGACTGATTGGATTATATAGAATACCAACTAGACTTTCAGTGCTGGGCATAAAAAGCTCCTGCGAAAATCAATGTCGTTTATTTTACACGAGAACCTTATATATACATACAGATAGATACGCACATATGCAGATCATCCTTTCTTTGTATATTAAACTAAGTTCAGACGATCGATACTAAGGTGGTTGACAGGATAAAAATTAGCATAAAAGTTCCCATTCAAAGACGTCAAGAGAGCAGAGGAAAGGATAAAGTAGTGAACTATGCTCGAACTCATAGAAACACATAAATTTTACATGCCAATTAGAAGGAGCATAAAACCAGCAAGTTAAGAGGGAAAGTGTACCAGAAGTTCAATAAACTGACAGGGATCCAAAACCTAAGTCCTGCATACAGAATAAAACTACCCATTAATGTCAAAAAAAAAAAGATCATGAAATCTGATGGGACTGAACAGAAATAACAACCAAGCACTATTTACCGTAAAGCAATGTGGGAAGAGCATCTCTCCGGTACTTTTCTGGAAGCTGTGAGACTTTCCCTTGCCATATATTGTTCCATGCAAAAACAACAGCTATCACAGATGGACCAAGAACAACTTGGTTTAGGAAAACCTGCGACGAAGAAAAGGAGAAAAAAGCAATGGGGTATATTTTCAGTGGGGTTTGTCCAAGTTCCGTTTTTAAGTCTCAAATCTTAATACCTCAACACTGGTAGTGAGAAATTAACAATGATTTCACCTTCAGCAATACGTTCACTACAGTCTTCCCTGGCAAAGAATGATCAAGATACTGGTACCAAGCATAAGAGCCAGGGCCATACAAGAGAAACCCATAAGAAGTCATCCGAAGTGCACGAAGCCAGTCATGATCAGAGAGGAGAGTTTGTGTGACATCCTAAGGAAGCGCTTTTGGTCAAACATTAAACTCAAAAGAGAAAGATAAATCAAATAAATAAGAAAAAAAATACTGATGCAGCATACCTCACATAAGAGATGTGAACTACAAGAAGCCAAGACATTAAAGTAGACCAGAATTGATAAGGGATAGTTCGGAAAAAATAATTGGACCAATTGGGAATAAATGCCCAAATCACAAAGGAAGCAGACTAAAACTTCTCTAACATGTATATGCTTATTAGATACTGGAGCTAAATTCTTTTCATATTCTCATTATTCACCTCTAGAACCTAGACACCGTGATCACATGACAAGCATTAAGCTAGAAAGTGTGGTCTAATGGTGCATCTCAAATGATAGATTACACTTGTATGAATTATAGTTCTAATCCAGCTACCTATCCATTTCAGTGTCATACAAGCTTTGATTCAAACTACTGTCCTCTGTGGGTACTTAAATTATCTTATGTGTCTATCAGTAAGCAAAGCATGAGTACCTCAGATAATTTTCTTTTCCATAAAAAAAAAACAGTGCTTTACATTGTAACAAAAATAAATATTCACTGTTCTTTCCGTACGCAATCAGGTATTCCAAACTTTTATCAGCAATTAGGGAGAATGTATATACCAAAATTCGACATCAGCACTAACTCAATTAAACAGCAACAATTTCGACATCAGCACTTATTCCATATAACAATGTTCAAGTTCCTCAATTTCAACATAGTATACAAAAATCGAGCATAGATATGTGCATTTGCGCTGACTTTGACAACGTTATCTATGACAAAATCCAACAGCAAACCTATGCAAGTGAAAAATGTCTCAACTAACTGTTTCTTAACCAACTATGCACAAACACAACAATCAAAAGAGAGAATATAAAACATTAAACACAAACAATCCAAACAAAACGAATAAATGAAACAAGTTAAAGAAACCTGGGAGGTGGGTTCGGAGCTGCTCTGTTGGTCTAAAGACTTGGACTTTCTCCAGCGCTCTCTGAGCTGAGCAATAGTGTCTCCGGTCAGAGCGAGTGAGCCCGCCGTCACAGCTTGCTTTATTGGGAACCGGAAACCGGGTCCGCCATTGGGGCCCTCGACAGAATTGGAGGATTTGGAATCGAACCGCTTTCTTTGTTGTTTGTGTTTCTTTGGAAGAGAGTCCCAGCCCCAGAACCCGCCATGGCCTCCACCTCCCAAAGCATGCATTCTCGAAATGAAACAAATATCTGTGTCTCCTGTTAATAATGAACCTGGTCTGAGCCTAAACTATAACAAAGTACTGAACTTGGGTGTCTTTTGCCCAGAACATTGAAACAGTAAACAGTAACATTTAATGTGAAAATTCACATTCGGCTAATCTCACTATCGTGGCATCACCACAGCCACAAATTTGGGTCAATTTTTTAATTTGATAACGTGAGTGGTGTTATCAAGCCAAAATGCACCCCACGCACTGTTTGTGCAATTGTTAATTTGTGGAGATTGTTTCAAAATGGTCCCCATTCTCATCTTTCTTCCTCATTCTGTATAAACAAAAATCTAAAAGACCATGTGATGAAGTCTATGTGATGAATTGATAATCCTCCAGAATTCGGATGCCACAGGAAACTCACCTTTTGGTCCAGCTGCGGGGTTCTGATTACATATTTGCTTCTGTAGGATAGAATGGAAGAGTGCAGCGGTGCGGCATGCAAGCTTGAGGTCGGAAAATAGTCGGGAATTAGAACAAATTGATGGTGGTTGGGTTCGCGAGTAATTGACCAAAAAAAGGTTCGCGAGTGGATTTCGACAGTGATTGAGGGAGAAAGAAACGCCAGGAAGGCTAGTTTGGTGATTAAGTATGGGTTCGAGGATGTCGGGAAAGAGAACAGTGAAGACCCGAATGGAGTTATGATGGTAGAGTTCGACTTCGAAGATCTCGTCAGAACTGACCTTTCACCGAACCAGTGCAACGCTGGGAGGTAGCCGGACGACAAAGACTCGGCACCATCGTAGAATTCAATTGGCTTTGGGGACGTTATCTTTGCTTCTCACCCTGATCCTATATATATATATATTACCCAAATAACGGTTGAGATCTTGAGATGAATTTAATCAACGGCCCAAATGTGAATTAACATTCAACTAGTTTTTTATGGATAATACCCATTACATGGAGTTTACCACTTGATCAGACCCATACATCAACGAAATTACGTAAATTTCGAACTAGAACCATATTTCACTGTTTTAAAAAATCAACCGTAAGATATCATTAGTACAGTGATACATGACTACTATAAAAAAATTCACCCATTTTCGATAACATTGTGTCTTGATTCACTAAGCTAACCTTGTGTATCATTTTTTAATCCTAAGGATAGACGTACCATGTAGCGATGAATGTATAAAAAAATTATGGGCGTAGATAGAGAGCATATCGTGAGTTCATAGTAATTTTTAGTGTTTGTTTTTCAGACTTTAAAGCTATTTATAAGGAAAATTTGAAATTAAAAATAGTTAAAAATAAATTGAAAAAAAAAAGATAAATGTGGCCAACATAGTGCGACATGTCTTTACTTGAATTTTTGGGGTTGTGAAACAATATAAAAATTCTTTAAAAATAGTTTGGTTGCTCAAAAAATTCCCAAAACATTACTGCACTCTTAGAATAATGTGATATGTTTGACCATATAAAAACTTTTGAATATAAATGGCAGGGAGGCACAACTATCCTCACACAAGTACGATGATGCATATGATTTACTACTTGATCAGACCCGTACATCAATAAATATAAGTAGATTTCAAACCATAACCATATTTTACTGTCACAGTCAAATCCAACAGATGAATATTGATTTTTCACGTGAATCACATTGTAGCCGCTAAAGTGGTATATATTGTTTCATAGTTTATATATGTGTGTGTTTCCAAACCAATTCAAAAGGAAATGAAAATTTGAAAAATCAGTCGTACGATATTATCAGTGTGGATAGATCGCATTATTATGAGTGTATAGTAATTTTTGGTGTTTTTAATGGACGTCCGAGCTATTTATAAGAAAATTTTGAAATTCTTAATAGATAAAAATCAATTAAATATCATAGTTCCACGTGTCGTTTACTTGAATTTTAGGATTATGAAACAATATACAAATTCTTTAAAAGTTGGTTGCCCAAAAAATTATTGCATTCCAAGAATAATGCGATATGTTCGATCATATAAAAACTTTCGAATATCAATAGTAGGGAGGCACTGATACCCTTACGCATATAAGATGATGCATATGGTTTTACTACTTAATTGAGACCCATACATCAATGAATATAAGTAAATTTCGAACCATAACCATATTGTACTGTCACGGTCAAATCTAACAGTCGAATATTCATTTTTTTAATTTAGTCACGTGAATCACATTGTGGCCACTAAAGTGGTATATCTTGTTTCATAGTTTATATATAAATGCGTGTTTCCAAACCAATTCTCGTAAGGAAATGAACTTTTGAAAAATCGTGATCACCTCTAATGGTCAAATTTTAATTTTATTAAATTTACCATATGACTCATAACATGTCTACTATAGTGGTATAACTTGTATCATAGGTGATATGTAAGTGTAAAGCACAAAAAGTTTATACTAAATGTACTTTGCAAATAAAACAAGGAAAAACCATATTATGTTTCCATACAAACTGTGCCTAGGAAATGAAACATGAAAATATTATTCGTAGGATGTCATAAGTATAATGAAATATGGCTATGGTATCAAATTTGTATATTTTCATTAACATTTAGGTCTCCATTTACGTAACTTTTTATATATAATTTTTTTTGCAACTTTTTGAAGTATCTGACTCATTTATTAAAATTTTAGATATTTATGTTTCTTAAAACTAATTATGATGTCAAATTTGACACATGACACAATTCGAAACGGTCGTCTGTCCAAATGACTGAATATTTCGTTGTTTTGAATAATTTAATATAATATTAAAAAAAATATTCCCCAAGATTTGATGATTAACCATTTTAGATTTTATATTTATATTAATTGCAATTAATCACACAGAACAATTGCAAAATAAGTCTTTTCCAAGTTTTCCCTCATTCTTAACTTGCCATGGCTAACATGAATTACATGATCATGGGATTCATGACCTCCTCCAAGGTCCCATTCTCAGCCCCTTCTTCCCCAATCACAAAGCCCAAGCTCCTTCCTCGATCTCCAAATCTCCATCACCATCAGCAAATTGTCCACCTCCTCTGATTTCTCAAATCCTTTCTCCCTTATTGCCGTCACCTTCTTCATCATCACCCCGCCGTCCCTCACCACCGGGATTGAGAAGGCGGCGGTCTTCGACCTCACCCTCCAAATCTAGGGCCAGACAGTTCCTCCGGCACGATTCGTCATCGTCGTCAACATGCACAACAATGAGATGATTGTTTTACTCCAAAGCAAGGAAATCTCTTCGACCTCCCTTTGAAAATTGAAACAAGAATACGCATGGAGGCTTTAACACAAACATATGTGTGGTGGAATTGTTGAACTCTTGGAGTTGATTAGAAAAATGGTAGAGACCCATGAGCTTCAAAGTTGGAATTGAGGGTTTTAGACTTTTAGGAGGTGACTGACCTTTGGGGAAGGAGTGTGTGGTAATGTGGTATGTTCTGTCAAACAACTACTAACGAGTTTAACGCGCGTGAGAAAACGTTTCGTTAAGTGAACACTCACTGGGTGGAGGAAAGAAGCTCGAAATGGAACAAATATATGTGTCTCCTGTTAATAATGAACCTGGTCTGAGCCTAAACTAAAACAAAGTACTGAACTTGGGTGTCTTTTGCCCACAGAACATTGAAACAGTAAACAATAACATTTAATGCTCCTCTATTTTACAATCTACCCTCCTCAAGTCCTCTCACAGTCTCACCTCAACACATGTTTTGTCTCTGTATAGGCTATAACGAATTGGAAAATGCTTAAGAAGGACACCAAAAATTAAGGAATTTTTCAGTCCCGCCGTAGTACCATATGTCAATATATATTGGTGTATTCTTTTGATTATAATTTGACATGCATGATTTAATCAGAAAATATATATTTAAGCTATTTTATCAAATATTATTTTGGATTTCTTTCTATAACCCTACACTCTAATACCATAAACCATGCACCCTAAAATCTAAAACCCTACACCCTACACCTTAAACATTAAACCCTAACTCGAAATTATAAACCTGAAATTCTAGTTCATCATCAATACTCATGAATGTCATTTCACTAATTATAAAAAGATGTTAAATTATAAATTTTGGTGTAATAAATCCACGTGTCGAAATATAACAGGTAAACATGACCATCATGCATTGTCACGTGGTACTACGGGAGAATTGAAAATTTTCTCCCAAAATACCAAATGATGTGGCATGCGTCACCTCAGAAATACCATTCCACCAATTTAATTACATGGATTTTATTATTTTTAATTTTGAGAAAAAGTAAAAACAAGACCGATATCATAGAATATTAGTGTTTTCATAGCATATTCCCCTTTCAAAGTCATGAGGATTAGCTTACAAATTTATAATCTTTTTAACCCTATAAAAAACTCAAAAATAATCATTTCATTGAATTTTAGTATTTAAGAGAGGATGAACACCTACAATTTCATGAGAGAAGCTTAAGATTTTGGGGGAAGTATTAGGTGAAAGCATTGAGACGAATAAACGAGCGTTGGAGCTTTATACCATCGTTCAATATGGAGAATCTTTAATTGATTCAAATTGAATGTTATGGTAGTATGCATGCACAGAGAGAATCGATGGATGGTGATATAATCAACAAAGAAGAGGCTTGAATGGTAGTTTGCAAATGCACAGGGTAAATTAGGGTTTTATGTTCTTTCCTTTTCTTTTTCATTCTCTTTCTTCTTCTTCTTCTTCTTCTTTTTCTATAATAATATAATTAAAGGAAAAGTTTTCCACATCATTAGACATTAGTATTGGTGAACAAAACTGATTAGGTGGCCTATGCCACATTATATGGGATTCATATTTTGTAAAATATTTTGGTGTATCTAGCATTACTTTAAAGAATTTTATAAGAAAATGAACTGAGGATCGTGATTTGTACATCAATGAATGCAAATGTTAGTTCTTTTTTTTTACGAGAAAAATATATATCGTAATTTGTTTTGTTAATTGTTGTTTATCTCACTAAAAGTTAAAAATGCCGTTTGGTACCATTTGGTCTAGCAGCATAGCCTCTAATTTCTTAAGTGGAAGGTTGTGAATTCAACTAATATTGACTTTGCTAATTGCTAACGAAGAGATTTAGGATAACCTTCTCCTGATTCCAATCTGTTCTAAATACTCATCGAATGATTTGAATCCAAATAGTTGAACTCATCACATGCTCTTATTTGTATGTCATTGAACACTGTATTCTCAACTGCCAATTGAGTATGGGATGACCCAACCACAACTTCAAAACTCACAATCTTCAATCTTTCTAACCAATCCAGATTATATAACAACCAACATAATATGGTTCTTTATCTTTCTCCAAATTCTTCGTCAAATTCACATGCCCTAGTTTTCTATTTTCAATGAAACCCTAAACACAACATCCATTTGTTTCCCAAATCCCAATTACAATCGTAGCAGACCAACCTTAGATTTTAATACCAAGAATCAATCTCATATATATACAAAACATGCAACGAAAACTTGATAATTGGGATCTTGAGTATTGGAATAAATGAATAAGCATAACATCCTTGAGGGTAAGTATTTGTTGGTAAATTATATGTTCTAAATTGGCTATACTTTCTCCAACAAACACGTTCAGGGATCATCTTTCTCTTTTAGCAGCTATTAAATCCAATATTAGAAAATAACACGTGTCGTTTTTTCATTGGATTATGTCGGTTTTAGCAGACCAACCCTAGTTTGCTAATTTTCTTCCATATAAAGTTACACCTCTTCACAGTCTCTTTGGCTTTCTTAAGGTCTATATTGTAGCTCTTAGGATTACGAGATCGGTGATAACAACCAGAACGTCTCTACTACTTAACCACGCCTCGAGCGTAGGTTTTAGACGAATGAGACTACTAGTGGTGTGGTAGCAGTTTCTCTACAATGGCCCTTGGTTTTGACATTAGATCGCAATTTTTCCAGTAATACATAGTTAAGATATTATTAATTATTTATGATATGTGTACCATTTTTCCAAGAAAAATAGTTGTTCTAAGCATATATATGCAATTGTTGTAGTTTATGTTTGCTTATTATTTTATCTCGATTGTATGACTATGGACCCGTTTGGTGTGGTTTCCTGAGCTACTTTTAGGATCAAAAGTATTTTAGAGTCTAAAATGAGGTGTTTGGTAAAGAACTAAAATACTAATTTTAGAGGAAGAGATTTTCTCAAACCACAAGTTTTGGAAAAGCAGCATGGGGGTTTCTTTGGAGGCTACTTTTGTGTGAACCCTTTAGCTAAAACATGGAGGCTTGAATGAATTTTTCATAAATCCTATTTTGCCCTCATTGTTTCAATTCTATCAATTATGTCTTCATATCTAATATAATTTGATGAGCCCTTTTACACATCTTCTAAAAGGAAGAATGTTGAAAGCTCAAGTAAGTACTGTCTTACCCATCCTCATGTTATTTAGTTTGTTTAGAATATATATATCAATCCATATTTATACTACTTTAATTTTTAGGGTAAGGAAAAATAGGGTTGTAAACAGTTCCAAAAATGCAAAAACAAATTAGGAACCGCGAACCGAACCGTTTAAAATAAGCGGTTCGGTTCCTGTGTTTTTCAAGGCTGGAACAATTCACAAACCAAACTATTTAGGACCGGTTCGGTTCCAGTGTTAAAATAGTTCCTTAAATCTATTCAATTTCATTTGGTTCATTACTTCCTATAGCTTTAAATTATGTATATATAGCAATGCACTTCATCATTACGACATTATACAAACGTAGAATACCTGGAATGAACTAACAAACAAATGCACAAAGCTACTATCGAGTAGTACTACCATTACTATATGCTTCATGATTATGGAATGGAAGCATGGAACAATCAACAATATGGACTTTTTTTATTAAGCTAAACTCAGTAAGCTAAACTGCTAAAGATAGCAAAATGAGATAATTGCAGCAATTCAATCAAATATTCAAACACTCAAATTTATAAATGTGAGCTGCTTCATGATTCTCAACTACTTCATTTCTCTGAGCTACATCATTAATTACAATTTTATTGTTGTCACTTCCAGAATCGTATTCATCAGAAGAGTCACTCCTCTCTGGTCCAGATATTGAAGATTGGCACATTATTATGAAAGCACCATACTAAAACTGTAACAGAAACCCGTTTTTCAATTTCCACTGCATTAGACATCTAAGATTGGTGGAGATCAGAACTAAACAGAAGAAAACCCATGTGTATTATGTGAGGCTTTAAATCAAATGTCACATTTCAAAAACTTAATAGTTTCAACTAAACTTGTACCTTCAAAATACTTAACAACTTGGAGAGCTAGCATGACTTAGCACACAATATAAAAAGTAAAGACACTAATATTCTTGAATGAATGCACCCACAAATATAGAGGTAAATTACTTGTTGACCAAAAAATCCCTAATATATGACTGATACTTTCTCTAGAAACAAAGATCTCCCCCCTCCTCCCCCCCCCATATTTGCCAATTTCTACTACACATTACAATGAAACAAGATCGAAAAAAAAGAGCTGACAGTTTATGTACAAACAAATGCAATCAATCGAAGTATATCTCTGTGGGGTCCCCTTCTCCGCTTCAAATGGGAAGGCTAACATTCTTTTGTCGCCCTTCATTGTTGTAATTAATTTTGCGATCCCAATTTCGATCAGAAGCTACATATTGGCGGAGATTAGAATCTTACTTCAAATCGAAGAAGTGAAGATTCGGTGGGCGTACTCATCGCCGAACTTCAGCAAGATCAAGGTTGGAGGTGCGGCTGGAGCAGAGGAATGTCATTTCATTATTGAGAAGCTGAGGCATGCTGAGGAAGAGATTTTGGATTTTTTGGAACGAAGAGGCTGAGAAAGCATAGAGAGTTTGGAATAAAGAGATGAGAGGCTGAGAGGATGAGAGACAGAGAGTTGAATTGCGACTATGGTTGAAGACATATACATCAAAGTGATCTAACGATGGGTATGCAATGACTTAAAATCTAACGTTTCTTATGCTTTTAATAACTAAAACCGAACTGAATTGTTTGAATACAAAACGGTTTGGTTCGAGTAATAACTTAATTTTTTTTCACAAACTAAACTGAACGGGGTTAAACTAGTTCGCTTACAGTTCCTTAAGTGATCAGGGCTGATTTACAACCCTAAGGAAAAATTCAAATCCAAGAAGAAAAATAAAAAAATTGGATGCATTACTTAGGAACGAAGATGAGATTAAAGACCTTACTTTACGTCCTCATATTGAAGCAATGAACATTGATGATTGTAATGGTAATCATGTGGGTGTGAGTGGATATGACGATGAAGAATAAGAAGATTAAACGCATTAAAGGTAGGACATGTGTGTCTTCACTATTATTGATATGTTTAAAGAAAAAAATTATAATATTGTTAAAAAAATAATAAATGCAATATTTCAATAGAATCATTAGATGTGTGATTGGACACATGGGGATATGTGATGCAAATATCACATGTGTCTAATTTTGCAACAATAGTTATTCTTGTCCTTATAGAGTGAGGGATATATATATATATATATATATATATACACCTCGTGAGCATATTGAGAGTGTGATGAGAGGAGGAAGGGTTTACAGTTATTTTGTTATGTCTAAAGGTTGTTTTTGTCTTTATCCCACTTTTTTTTTGTTGCACGTTACTAACACATTATTTAACGACGCCGTTAAGAAAATTTAATTAACCAAACTATCACGTAGATAATGAAAATAGTGTTCAGGCATCATGTTGATAATATTAAGAGTCTAAGTATCTCGTTGGCTTGCGCACAAGAGTTCAAGTACTGATGGGGAATATTCCTCTTGTAACATCTTTCGCACACCATTATGAATAATAGGAAGACTTTTTGATGACTTTCATATATACTTGTTAACACTTAACACAAGTACTTATTCATGATGAATCCAATATCACCCTTCATTCTTAATTGTATGACATTACAGCCCATTCCTTTCCTCGAATTTTGAAATTGCTTCATACTACAGCAAGAGAGAGAAAATGTGAAAGTTCAGTGATGACTTTCAGTGATAACTCGAATATTCATTTCAATTTCTTGTAATTCTCGGAGTTTAATGGAATG
The DNA here is from genome assembly GCF_933775445.1 of Argentina anserina. Classification (NCBI taxonomy): domain Eukaryota; kingdom Viridiplantae; phylum Streptophyta; class Magnoliopsida; order Rosales; family Rosaceae; genus Argentina; species Argentina anserina. The sequence goes on from NC_065877.1 coordinate 20,961,902, forward strand.
AATAAAGTTGTTATAATTTTATTCTACGTCTTTAAATAGTTTTTTTTCAAAGTATAAATTGGTTTCGAGAACCAATAAGTCGTTAATTGATTAAATTCAATCGACTCAAGAGTTGACTTTTAAATTCGTCGCTCTTTCCAGAAAACTTCATTCATGAAAGTCGTAGAGCTCGTAAATACGAGTTTGTAAATATGTGACACGTTTTATTTGTAAGTCGGGTGAGGGAGTTTTTATAATTAGAAGTTAGTTTTCGATTTTGAGAAGGGGGTATAGTTGGAAGAGGAGAGAATTAGAAACCACAATCATATATTTTCATTCTTTTCTCCTTAACTAGCTAGAGCTTCCCTCTCTTCCCACAGACTTCACTCTTCTTCTTCCTCCCCAGATCCTTCTTCTTCTTCAACCGACTCTTTTCTTTCCTTCTTCAGAAAATTCTTCTTTTTCCTCCTCATCTCACTGTATGGCTGGTGGTTGTTTATGCCACTGTTGTTTTGTGTGAAACTGTGTCGGTCATCTCTTCCAGCTGCGCGAAGTGGAACTCCTGCTGCCATCGCCTGGAGAGTTGCGCCAACGCCAATGAGCTTCGGCTGCTAGCGCCACCGCCTGGGTGAAGCACCAGCGAGTTGAGCGCTTTAACGCATCTGTTGGGCTGCTTGTTGTTGCACAAGTGGCTCGGTCTTGCTGCTGAAGTTTGGGTAATGGCTCAAGAAGCCAAATTCTTGGTATTTGGCGGAGCGAGCGAGTGAGTTAAACTCGAAGTTGTAAGTTTGCTAGCAGAAGCAAAAAGGTAAGTAAAGCTCACCCTTTTCAACATCACCCTTGGCGGTGACAAAGTTATTTATGCTTTTTATTTAAGTTTAATGTTTGACTTTATTTATTTCGAGATTGTGAATATATTGGTGATATATATATATATATATATCTAAATGGTAAAAAGATATGCATATATTATCATTAAATATATATGGTTACGTTATATTCGTAAAATATATATTGTACAATTTCGTTGGATTATATTGATTGTGGAGGATGAGACTGAGATGAAATAAAATGTACCTCTCGGTAAATTGGAGGTTTGTGGATGGATTAATTGTACAGTTGAAGTGTTGGTTGCTTGTTTGGCCGGAATGGAATAAATTTTACATTCATGTAGTATTGATGTTGCGCTTGTGTGGTTTCGCCAAAATGGTATGTGGTGAGTATCAAAGTGTTTTGCCTTAAGTGGCGGTTTTTTTTGGGAAAATATATGAGAGTGTGTGTTTTGTATTGGTGGTGACATTTTTGGCAAAATTGAATGTGAGTGTGTGAGTGTGTGATTTGCATTGGTGCGGCCCAAGGGGTGAAAATAAAATTGTTTGTAGATGTTTGACATTGTTGTGAGATTTCTTGATGTTAGTGATGATGTGCCTATTAGCGTGGTTATTGATCCATCAACCGTAAAATCGTTCTAAAAATATAAATGTTTTGAAAATACATGGACTTGATCGTCAACAGTCCATGGGTAAGTAAAACTGGAATTTTAATAAAATAGTTTGAAAGGTTGTTGGATAGGAGGGCCATGTTAAACGTGTATTGATTTATATTTTTTGTTATTTCTAGTAGTAAGGATGTTAACATAGTTCATGACTATTAACCAACTAAATATTGTTAAAATATGTTTGTTTTCAAAATATATGAACTTCATCGACTACGGTCCATAGGTAAGTAAAATGAGATTTTATTGATATGGTTTTAAAAGGGTTAATGGTTAAGAACTATGTTAAATGTTGTGATGTATGATTATGGTTTCTTATTTCTTAGACTTGTCTTTATGTTAATTGATTTCCTAAACTACGTTATTATGCAGGAATCACTAATTGTTCTTGTGTGCGGTGTAATCTCCTGAACTAAACTTATTGCAGGGATTACACTTTTCTTATCTTATTTCTTGTGACGTGAATTCCTTAACTACGTTTTCATGCATGATTCACTATTTGTTTTCTTGTATGTTCTTTCTGGTGTGAGTGAATGTTGTGGGTTGACGTTGTGTGTGTGTGAGTCTTGTGATAACTATACTGAGGAGTGACTTTGGGTTGCCATAACCTCATGTATAGATTAGAGTGAGTCGATTGGTTATTGAATATACTGGGGAGTAACTTCAAGTTGATGTAACCTCATGTATAGATTAGAGTGAGTGGATTGGTCGTTGGTCTGTTCTGGGGAGTGACTTCGGGTTGCCGTAACCTCAGGAGTAGAGTTGTATGTGTGGGAAGTGGTTGCCGTAGTTGTAGAGTGGTGTTTCTTTTACTGCTTGGGATTGTTATTTGTTTACTTATCTTTGTATTTATTGTATGTTTAAGTGATTCTAAACTATGTCATTATGCCGGAATCACATATGTTCTTCTGTGCTTTTCTTATTGTTATACATGAAATCCTGAACTATGTTTTCCTGTAGGATTCACTAATTGTTTTCTTGTTTTAGTGGTATGAGTTAGACCTTGAGTAAGGTGGAGAGAGTGTTGTAGAATTTGAGATGGGCGTGGTGTATTGTTGTTGAGATGATGATGTTAAGTTGAAAACTTAATTTTGATTGAGATGTGATGCATTATCTATTGTCGTTGTTGCATAATATTGTTCTTGTTGATCTGTTGAGTAGTTATATCTTAGTTTACTCATACCAGTTGTGAAACTGACCGGGTTTGTGTTTACAATCCCGGTGTACCAACCAACGGTACATGGGGTAGTGTTGCAGGTAGTACGTAGTTACAGTTGGAGAGTCGAGCAGCTGTCAGCAGTTTGTTGTTTTGACTTCAGTTCTTTTAGTTTGGTGAGGCTCGAGTGGAATCCTACAATTGTATTTATTTACTTAAGTGTAAATAGTGAGTTTGCATTCAAGTTGTAACTGAGTTGTTTGTTTGAACTCAAAATCGATATTCAACAGTTGTATTGTAATTTCAATTATATTGAGATTATTTTAGAGTGTTAGCGTCTTAAATTTTGAAATTTTACTGTTTAGAATTTAGGGTTGTTGCACTTTCTTTAAGGGGACTATGCACGTCTTACGTTGTAACTATATATATGCATGACTGCATGAGTAACCCATATGATACTCATGCAGTGTAACGATTTAGAAGCTTTAGAATGGTATATCTTCTATACACACCTTTTCTTTTGTTATGCGCTTTATATCTGGGAAGCTACAATCTCCTATGATAAAATGACACAAATGTTCTATTAAGCGAACAAATTTTTATTACTCAGAAGTCAGAAGAGATGTGTTAAATCCAATGTTCTAAAAAGTGGTTGCCTAAGCTCTAGGCGACATCTTATCACGTTGTTTAATGCCAATTCGGCCATACTTGGCGGTCAGAAAATTAGGCGGTCCTAGGCGGTCAAGATTGTTTAACTTAAAATAAAAATGCAAATGAAATTAACTTTGAAATAAAGAACGATTTGGCCATTAATTTGGGCATTACGAGAAATGAATATTAAGTTTGAGTCCGATTTCGAATGAATTAGGGAAGAATTTGGAGATAAAGAACTTGAGATTAAGTCTTGCTTTTGTTTTACAATTTACCTTTTGTTCTAATAGTATTGTATGGACTTTGGACTTAAGTTATTTTGTGTTTAGACTTTAGACTATTTAAAAAATTGATATTGAACATCATTTATATTTTTAATCATATAAATACATATATAAAATAAATAACTATTTAATAATTCGAATACTGCTTAGCCATTTAGGCGCTATGACGTAGATGTTCGCTCAAGTACTTTCTAGCATTTTTCAAACCTTGGTTAAATCCATCGCAACTTGAGGAAGGCTATCAGAGTTAATTTTTCTTCTTTTGACATAAATTATAACTACCTTTAAACACCAGTGTGGGCCAAAAATCCCAACACAAATTATTGTTGTTGGAAAAGTCGGCAAATCAGAGGCGCGAAATGACTGCAATTTGGGAGGGAATTTTCCCACTTAATTTGTTGTTACTCAAGTCAAGTACCTCGAGACTCTTCAAGTTCCCAAGCTCAGAGGGAATGGTTCATGTGATGTGATTTTTATCTAATCTCATGTATTATAGAGCTGGAAGCAGTCCCAGTTCTGGTACTAAATTTCCTGAGATATTTTTGTCAAATAAATCGATTGCAATAACCTTATTGTCTTGGTTGCACCTAATATGGAACCAAGTGCATGGTGTGACGAGGGTAGCATCCCAACTTTTGAGCACATTTTTTTGATTGGATAGTTTGTTTTTGAATGCAAGTCAAACTCCTGCCTCCAAGTGCGGTAGCGCTCCATATACCATGGGAACAAAGTTTACACTTAGGGAAAATATTAGGGTAAACAACATCAAGCAGGTCGACGAACTCTCCATTGACACAAGCTTGTTTTTTAGAATTGAAAGAATATGATTGTGTTTATGTCTAAGATGAACCTGCAACTAGTTTATATACCTATAGAGTTTGTTGCCTTTAATGATCATAACTACACATCATTGATTTCGTAAACTATGCCCTTACAATTAGTTATTATATTATTAATTAGGTTTGTTACTAATTAGTTGTCGCCGCCCTAATTTGTTAACTACAATGTCAATAAGTTAATACTTTTTTTCTTTTTGAGAATAGGCTGTAAATATGTTAATTAGTCCAATCTTTCTTACAAAAACAAAAACAAAAAAGAATTGTTAATTTGTTTGTTAACTGGACTTGTAAGTTATTTCCAACTCCCTTCGAGTTGAAACCATAATAGGGAGTAGGAATGTAGCTCTCTTACTCTATATCAAAATGGGCGAGCCCTCCTAATATCATCTCTTGTTTATTTACTTTAAAAAAATGCTTTCAGCTATTACACTAATAAAGTGTAGCTATCAATGCTAACATGAGATTGAAAAGGAAAATGAAGTAATTAGGAGTAGTTTAATTCACACATAAAAAGCAATCCGGTTCCTAAACAAATAACCTAGTCTTTGGGCTTGAAAACCTGACAGACCCATCTTTATATAGGGCATGGGGAACTGGGATGTCTTCCAGACTTCCACTTCACATAGTTCCTATTCTCTTAACTTTTCCCATCATATTTCAACAACTATTTATTTTGGTCTGCGATCTAACAGTGCCTTCTCCATCTAGCATGAGGTAGTGATATTATATGTGAGAAGAATTCTATATAAATTGTAGCTACGATACGATGCAAACACCAACATCATATTCAATGGACTCTGGGCCCCAAAATCTCATTGTTAGGAACATTTCCATTGATCATGGTGAGTTACGTAAACTAGACTTGGTAGCTTCATTTGACAATCAGTCGCTATACAACTTTAAATAGATTAAAGAGCGTAATTATTATCCTTTCTTTATTTCCGGTTTCAAAAACAAGTTTAATTCCAATGGTTGCAACACTATTGCATTTCTTCACGGTTATAAGGGACACATAACCAACTGCACATCAGTATGCGAAATGGTATAGTGGTAATCTTAATTCTAACGACTCTTACTATCATTACAGATTTTGCTGGAGTAGTATCATTGGCGTAATTAGTATGTGGACAGTTCAAATTGCTCTAACGAGGAGATCACGGTAGTCCAACCACATCTATGCCTTCATTGTCGAGCAAGCCGAGTTCACTGTCTACCTTGCAATTTTTAAGATGAGTTTAGATGAGTTTCTGAACCTAAAGGTTGTTATTGTCTTTATCCCATTTTTTTGTTGCACGTGACTAATATATTATTTAATGACGCTATTAAGAAAATTTAATTAACAGAAGTATCACGCAGATAATGAAAATAGTGTTCAAGCGTCATGTTGATAGCATTAAGAGTCTAAGTATCTCGTTGGTCTGTACACAAGAGTTGAGACACTGATGGAGAATTTTCCTCTTGTAACATCTTTGGCACACCATTATGAATAGTAGGAAGACTTTTTGATGACTTGCATATATACTTGTTAACCCTTAACACAAGTACTTGTTCATGACGAACCCAATATCGACCTTCATTCTTAATTGTATGACATTACAACCTATAAATTTCCTTGAATTTTGAAAAATTGCTTCATACTATAGAAAAAGAGAGAAACTGTGAAAGTTCAGTGATGACTTTCTTTAAGGGGACTCTGCACGTTTGACACTGTAACTATATATATGCATGAGTAACCCACATGATACAAATAATGTGTAACGATTCAGAAGCTTTAGAATGGTATATCTTCTACTGCAAAATGTTCACATAGCTAGGCCTTCATATTTGAGATTCTGCATTAATTTTGTTTGTCCTTATGCTATTTGAAACTTGTAAATTACATTATTTTCTAAAGAGGCTATTAATCAATTTTAATTTGGAAAGATAGAGGGGAATAAGAAAACATTTTCTTTTAGGGTGCGGCTATTGATACCCTACCATGTTCTTTGTTCGTCCAACATATGTTTCAATTATTAAAATACTATATTAACCAAGTATAAATTGACTAATATGTACACTAATTTATTACCAAATTATGAAATTAATAAGAAATACTGAATATTGCATTGGTATTTTTTTCTTTTTCTTTGTTGTTATTATTTGTTATTCATCTCACTAAACCATTATGTTAATTTGTTCAAAAATTTTACAATTCCAAGTACAAGTTAGAAAGAAAAAAAATTGTTTGCTTTGTTAGTTACAACACTGTTAACATCATATATTTAGACATGAATTGAATAGACGAACATGGAATTTTTTTTTTTCAAAAGCATTGAAACTGTTTGAGATTGTAATAAGAAAATAAAAGTAGATTATAATTTTATTTGGAAATTTTGTTCCTTGAAAGGAAATTTGTGAAATTGCCATATATTAAATTTATTAAATCATATATATTTTTAATCATAAAAATACATGTATAAAAATAATAAATATTAATAATTCGAATACTTAGGGGGTGTAACAATCCACAATCCACATAGTTGAGATATTGTCTGTTTTGGCCCCACTGACCTGCACGGTTTTGTTCTTGAGGTAGCACCCCAAAACGTGTTTCATAATGGGAAACTGACATTGCTTATATAAGCAAAACATCCATACTCTCACGGGCGATGTGGGATCCGTGACTTACTTGTCTGCTAGCTTCTCTAGCCAGGCGTCACAGGGTGTATTCAATTAGGAGTTTATTAGATTATTTTGGATTTAGAAGTCTATGGGTATTCAATCATGATTTAAAAAAAACCTTTTAAATCCCATGGTATTCAATAATTCATCTATTTTAATGAATTTTACTATATGCCAGATTTTGATGGATTTTAAGATAATAAGTATAAATACCAGCCTCTATCAAGAATCTGCTCTCTAACCATCATATTTTGAAGCATTTCTATTCTCTGTCATTGTGACGATGAACTGGCATGGCCTTGACAAAGTAATAAGCCAATACGATCAAATCCAAACCTCTAAGTAATCGTTTTTCTCTCCTTGATTTTGTAGTTCTTTCACTTTGTGGTCTTCGATCATCTTCAAATCTTGGGTTTGTTGGAATTTTCAGGTGAACTAATAAGCCCTAAAAAAGAGTTTTTGAGGGTATTCTCCTACTCTGTTAATCAAAAACACAATTATTAGTATGGTGAAATTTCTTGCAACTCTAGTATGTTTGTTGGTGGAATATCAAATTAATTAAGGGTTTATCTCAATTGCTTGATACTTAAAAACTTGGGTACGGTGTACATCATATTTAATTGGGCTGAGAAGTATCTATTTTCACTCAGTGATGTGATTAATTGTGGATTATAGGAACTACTCCCTTGTAGAATTATATCTAGTAAAGAGTTGGAGCATTTTGCTTAGCTTGTTGGTGGATTTGGATATTGCGTAATGAAGTTGTTCATGAAAAGTCAGAAATAGTACTTGAAATTCTTATTCAATGGGTGCTAGACTGGCAAATAGAGCTTGTTGAGATAGAAGGCAAAAACTCCCCCATTAATGGAGGTGTTATGAGGGTACTAGAAGGTTCTGATCAGGTTAGTCACTCTTCACATCCAGCCTTTTTTTTTTGATAGGGCTGTGGACAAAGGTAAAGCAAGGGTTAGACTAGGCATGATTGTTTTGAGTCTTGAAAATAATTTATTCAATGCTAAATCGGTGACTTTGTCATACCCAATTAGTCCAGCTGCCATTAAAGCTCTTGCTTTATGCCTCAGGTTGGATTTTTATAAAACCTTGGGGATAAGGAGTGTTGCAGTAAGGGGTGATGCTCTTAATGTCCTAGATGGTTTGAAAATCCAAGGTTGGGATTACATGGAAATATGAGGAGTTCTTGATGCAGTAAAGTTGATGATGTCTGAGTTTGAGATGGTGTTTTGGAAACATGTGAAGAAGAGATACAATGCAATTCCCTATTAGCTAGCTCGCTCTGCGCTAACTCGCATAGAGGTATGGAGCATGGGCCTTTATGACTCTTAGATTTAATTGGTGGTAGTTAATTGTTGGATGGGGTGCTCGATTGAGACCTCTAATCCCAGATTGATGTATTCTTTTGGGGTTTTTAGATATACACCCAAAAAGGTGTACATGTTTTACATTAAATCCACCACTTCAAGTTACACCCAAATCTATTTATAAGGTTGATTTTAAATTTAAAAATATATAATTTAGACCTAGTTAATAGAACTAGATTTTCAATAATTTACAAAACATGCCACAAACCCAAAACCAAAACCATAATCCTTATTTCGCTTGATTGAAGCTCCGTTTCGAAACTCCTTCATATATAATAACCAGAATTTTCATTATCCTTTTTTGTAAATTCATGTAACTTATTAAAATGATGTTTTGAGTAAATTCACATTTCATGCATTCTCGATAGTTGACTTTGCGAAACGGAAGTGTTTTCGGATTTCCAAAGTTGAAAAACGTTAAGTTCATTTGACTCAAGAGTTGCCTTTTAATCCATCCCTCATCTCTAAAAACTTCCTTCATGAAAGTTGTAGAGCTCGTTGATACGAGTTCAAAGACATACAGCACGCTTAAATCGGACATCGTATGTGAAAGTTGTTAGCAACAGAAGTTTAGTTTTCGATTTTGGAAAGAGTATAAAAATGGCATTTTTGGAAACCCTATTTGCATAAAAATCAGAAAATCAAACACGTAGCTTTTTCTCCCTCCCCGATATTTCCACTTCAAATCGCCTCTGAATCGAAAAATTCTCCGTCGATCTCCTTCATTCAGTCGTCGTGTTCGACATCGCCGGTGTCGTTGGAATCGCACGGCCGAACGCTTCAAACTTCAAGTGGTGGTGCGCTACTTTTCTTCACCACATAGCTGCAGTAACGCCTCAAATGTTTCTATGATTTTCGGTGCCGTCACACTCTCCATCGTCGGCGAGTCTAGGGCTTAAGGCCACTATCGTTTGCCTTCTCTCCACACTGTAGGCACGATTCCATCAGTGAAGAGGCTCGATTCGAGCTGTTGCACGACCTTGCTTCACCTCTAATATGGGTTTTCTTGCGGCAATTTTTTCCGCCAGATTCTGGCGGATTTCGTGCTAGCTGCAGGTATGAAAATGTCCTACTCCACGTGATCTATGTTTTTGTTGTTGGAAGTTTTGTGTTTTGTTGAAGTTTTGGATGGAGGAGAGTATGGTACACGTACTGCCGCCTAGGGCGGCGCGTGGGAGGATGTTTGGCGGCAGGGAGTAGATATTAGGCTGTAGGGTTGATGCAGATGAAAAAATGGGTTGAATTGAAGGTTGCGAGTTGAGGTCACGCGCGACTGCTTGGGGGCGGCGCATGAGCCCCACGCGCGGCCGTCTGTGATAATGTGGGAACAGTGTTTTCATGAACAATGATTTGACTGTAATGAATATTCTCATGTATTTTATGAGGGTTGTTTTTAAGCGCGTTGTTATGCCACTAAGTGATCGACGAAACAAGTGACAGAATCTCACTTAGTGTTGTAGAAGTTGCACGCATGATTTAAGGTGAGTAAATCTCAATATGTCAAGTTTTCCCTTGGCGGTGACTTGTAATTATGTTAGCGTTGTTTTAAGTTAATAAAATGATTCTTTAAAAATAAGTAAATTGTGACGTTATAATATAGTGGGTTGTGTATGTGTATTAAACTGGTAAATATAGTACATATATATATATAGTTTGCTATATGATATAATGCTACGGTATTATTTAAATTATGTGATTTATATTTTTTTTGAAGTAATTGTGGCGGATGAGACCGGAAGGGAAAAAAATGTACGTTCCGGTATAATGGGTTATTGGTATGACTTTATATATAATTTATTGTGTAATAGTCACTTGGTTTTAGTATAATATAAACATGAGTGGATTGTTATATTTTACGTGGTTTTAACGTTGAGTCTATGTTTAAAACGTTTTCTGGTCTTCGGACCTAGTGATGACAATTAAATCGGGAACCAAGTCTTTGACCAGGTGATTGGTTACGATCGGTTAGAGCTCTAGTCTGTCTGACGTTGTACGACATAAGGGGTAACCTAGTGGGGTTACATGGGTCTCATGAGTGCACAGTTTTTAAAAAAGTGTTAATTATTACCCTTCTTTTATTTTTTGAATTATATTAAATGTTGGTTTACTCATATGGGCTGTAAAGCTTATGGCGTTTGTATTTACAATCTCGGTGCACCAATTTATGGTGTAGGGGATATTCCTGCAGGTGGGGACTAGCAACCTTGGGGAGCTGATGTGGAGGATTGAAGAGTGATCCCTTTTTTGGATTTTGGTGATGGGTAGTGGGCATTATATTATCCAATTGTATTGATACTAGTGTATATAAATTGGTGTATTATTTAAGTCGACTGAGTCGTACTTTAAACTCATTTTCGATACAATGTTGATATAAGATGATTTCAACATATTTGAGATTATTTTAGAGTTTTTCATGGCTTTGAATTGAATTTTTATCATTCAAATATTAGTGATGTGACAATTAAAAACGAACAAGGGTGTGGGTTTATATGACAATCGGGCTTGAAAGATGGATGTATCCTAAATTTTCTCTTTGGCGTTATACATGCATGTTATACATACAACATCATGGTTTCAGTTTTTTAATATTGATAATGATGACCTTCTGATTGCCACATAAATGGTATATTTTTTGTTATCCATCTCGTGAAAAGTCCCTTATAATTAAAATAATTAATATTTGCATGCTAGACCATGTGAATTTGAATATTTGAATGTGGAGACCATATGTGATTCATCCGCTGTCACAATTGGTACCCTGTTAGTTTCTTTTTGCTGAAGGCATCTGTTGGTAGTACAAGTTTGTATTATTGTTAACTGTCTCTATGTACATTTTATTACTAACTTGACTGAGGGAATTTATCATATTTATTTGCCTCATCTAGTTTTTAGTATATACCAATTTGAATATTAGATGAAGCTATACTTTTTTATAAATGGGTTCTTTTTAGATGAGACTGTAATTGTTTGTAAAGGAGACCGATCTTTTATGTATGAAGCTTACAATAGTCACATTGAGATCAATTTTTATAATCAACAATCAAAAGTCTTTGGCTTAGTTGTTTTTTACTTTGTGCTCGTAGTTATGTACTATGTAGTGAAACCAACTTCACTTTCAAAGTTTCAATCATTTTCGCACTTAATTATGGTCTCGATCATTATAAACCATCCTAATGCCATTTATCTTTTGGTCTCATTAAAGCTACTTTTTATTATTTGTGGAACTAATAGACACTAGTAATAGATATAGTGTTTACAGTAACTCATACATGATACTAAGTGGTGCTTAACGTTTATGGAAATGCTCTTGTTGACAACTTTGGCTATGAAGAGTAACACATTGCCGAGTGCGGCCCTTGACACTAGTAATAGATAGTTGTAGTGATGTCTAGAGGGAAAAATGCACGAGATTTTTTCTTACCATGAAATATATTATTTGTAATGACCTTATGTAAATTAATATAGTATGTTATTGTTGTGGGTTATCATTTATCAAGATGAAGTGTGAGAGTTTGACAGGGACATATTTCGGTTTTGTAAAATGATACAACTTGTCGTTTAGTACATATATTTATAGCTATTTTTTATTTTATTATTGTAAATAATCCGTAGACTTACAAATCAATTCTGGTACTAAAATTTCTGAGAGATTTTCATTACCTAAATCAATTACAGTAACCTTATTGTCTTGGTTGCACGTGATATGAAACAACGTGCAAGGTGTGACAAGGGTAGCATTCCAACTTTTGAGCATTTTTGGATCTAATAGTTTGTTCTTAAAAGCCAAACTGAAGTCATTTTTAGGTTCAACCAAATAAAGGGTTCTTTTTTGAGATCCGTGTTGGTCTTGAAGGTCGAACCAATGGATATACCTGTTCTTGTGCAAAGTGTTTCTTGGCAAATTCCGGATAAGAAATTAGCTTATGCCAAGTTTTGCACTAACATTTGCCTTAGAGAATACGAAGTGTTGAGAGCTTTAATAGAATGTTTTGACAGATAAACTTTGAAAGATTTGTTATGACAAGACACATTTGCATAATGTGTTCGTCTTTGTTCCCTTCATTGGTATGATAAGTTGTTGAATTTTTTTTCCTTTTCATAGCCATCATATGAACCTATAGGAAAAAAAGAAAAAAAAAAGAATAATAAGATTTTCTCCTAGGGAGAGTAACAGATTGTAGTGGGCAAAAGACAATTTTCATAATTTTAATTCTTAATAGTAATCAAAGATGGGAGTTTATATTCATACCTCTAAATCCGGCACTTAGACCTCTTGGTTTTTCTATTTGATAGTTGACTTTATCAACGCATACTAAATTACTAATACAACCACAAACTAAAGAAAATGGGGAAAAACTTCTCGCCTCCATCTTCATGAGAAAACTCCAACATGAACCTTAAAATTCCAAATAGTTTATATTTTCACCAAAATCATTAGAAACATTTTAATGATTTTATACTATATATAATTGTATATAACTTTGACTGAGATGTAATATTGATATTCATTCATAAGTGAATTGTTTTTCTGCAAATGTCCTGGATATATTCTAATTCTACCTCAAAAATCATGGCAATCAAGAGGTTGTTAGCAACTCCAAGAAAAAGAAGACCAAGTTAATAATCTTATTAGTTCACAAATGCGAATAAAAGCTGGGAATTAAATTTAGGGAGGAGAAGGTAGTGAGATATGTTCAATTGGAAAACTCAAGATATTTAAAGCGGGTACTGCATATATTTGCTTTATCGTCATTTTCATCTTCACCTTTAAATGTTTTTTTGAAGATTCATCTTCTGAATTTGGATTTATTTGTTTCATTATAAATTTGAAAATTTTTCAACATTTTCAGTTTTCAAGAAAGCTTATCTTGTTTCATATTGAATGAGGGGTATTATGAAAAAAAAATGGGGAGGTTCATATAGCAAAGTAGTTATTCATAAAAGTAAATTGGAGGTTTAATAAATAGAGAGGTGCAAGTGCCAAATTTGGAGGTATGAATAGAAGCTCCCATAAAAGATACATATAACAACAATTAAATATAGGACTCAAGTAAAGATGAGTATGTAAAAGTTCGAGATCATCAATAACAGTAAAGAAGACTTAACACAGCTAAACATCCGTTTTGATTTATCTACTGATCTTTTTTTATCTCATAGTCTCAAAGATAATGTGAGAATGATATTCTTAGACTTTGCGTCTAGAGAGCGGGAAAGACATTACTTTTGGCGGGATGATCAAATGGAGAACTTGCCCCATTTCTGATCACTTCTTTTAGTTTTTATTCTTCATTTGGCAACCAAATTCAAGTCTCTTTTGTGTTACGGAGTAAACATATCGGTCCACTTTCCTTTTCTTATGATTTATGTGTATAAGGTTGCGAAATCGATTGCAAATAAAGTTTAAACTAATGTTTCTGATCCAAATACATATGTGCCCAGGTGCGGATCTAGCATGTATGTTGGCTTGGCATAAGCCCAATTGACAAATTCTGTACAAATAAATTAGCATGTGTTGTATAGACATAAACCAATGTATAGTAGACTTAGCTAACTGTTTTCCTTAACACTTAGCCCGCTCAATTTCAAATTTACCGTAGTATCTATAGTTTTTCTTACCCTTATTTATTTTATTTATTTGCTTCAAAATAAATTGTATATGTTATGTGATTTGTTTGCCATTGTACTAGTTAGATTTTCTCTTATAATTTCAGTCAACAAAAAAAAAATTTAAGCCCACTCCAACTATGAATCCTGGATCAATCATTGGATGTCTCCTAAGAGCTGAGGGGTCTTTAGTTACAACTTCAACTTGGAGAATCATTTGAAAGCACATCTAGAAACAACGAGCAACTTCCATTAGTGATATACAATCCATCTAGCAAATAAAGTCTAGTTGGAGAAAAACTCATGTCCATAAGTATTCTCCAAGTTTTAAATGTCCTAAATATTATTTGTTCTGGATTGTTATTGTTCGCGCCATTGTATTTTTTTTCCAGATTTTCCATTATTGTTTGCCATCGGGCTTGATGTTAATTGGTGGCCACCAGTTGTTATCGTGTTTCATCATTTATCAACCATGTTTGCTACTTCTCACTTCAAAGAGAAGAGACGACAACGTCTTACATACTTAAATACTTGTATTCATATGAGTTGACAATATATTGATCGTTAGCTATCATCAATAGTTAAAAATTAACTATTGAAATCAATGTCATATAATTGAGTATAAAAACTCTAAACATATAACAATTGTCACTTCAAGTTGACTCCTCTTTCTTATTCTTCCTCTCTAGTTTTCCTTTTCATAAGTGTACATTCTAAGGACTCAAAAAATTGAAAATATAAGCGATAATTTCAGTTATTTGAAGTCTCAATATTTCCTATGGTAACCAATCTGATTTCGTGCAACATTTTCGATTTTTACCAAAATTTGGGATATTTCCCGATAATTCACGATAATCTCGAGATTTTAGGTATATTCAGTGATTATATCTCCCGGTTGGGTACACCTCAACCAATTGAGGTAGCCATCTCTGCTACCAACTTACATGGTATATCTTAGCAGCTTAATTATATGTATGCATAATATTTGTATAATATTTTTTCACAATTTCTAGAATTTTGAAATATTCAATTTTTGGACCTTCGATATTTCCTCGAAGTCCGATATTTTAGTCCTTGACTCTAATACATGTCTTTGACAATGTCAACAATAACTAACACGTATGCCTTTCAGTTTTAGACTCATTGTGAAACTTCATGTGGGCTAAGAAGCTTTCAGACTTAATGTGAGACATTAAGTGAACATAGTCACTTGAACTAGTACTATAATTATCATTCTCAGCAACAATTGCTATTTTTGGTGGAACCTCAATTTTCAAACATTCCTTTAGTTCTTTATACACAACACTAATATTTGGTTTTTTTGATAGATGTTGAAGATACACATTTCATTGCAAATCCTACCGGTTTCCAAGCAGAAGACACATTGTAAGTTCTTGCTTGTATCCTTATATCTAATATTCATTCAATATGTGTTATCTAAAACATTGGTTTCACCCATTGACATATTTGAATTGCTTCGGGTTCTACATAAGTTATTATTGTTGTTCTTCCGGTGATTAACTCTAGCAACACAACCTCAAAGTTGTGTGTATCACTGTTTTTTTGTTCAATTTTCAGGTGGTGCAATATCTAAATATTATGAAATGAAAAGAAGAAATTTGTAGAATGTTAGTGTTGCTTATCTATAAACAAGTTAAACAACTATTTTAGGTAACTTATGGATGTCTTGACTAACTTATTCAAGATCAAAGTATTCGCGAGTTTCTCTAATGTGGTCTATCATGGTATGAGTGTCAGTTTTAGTTTAAAGAAGTTTGGAAACACCAAAATCGAAAAAAAGTCGCGACATTCTAGATTTTTACTGAAATTTCAGAATATTTCCCGATAATTCATGATAATTTCGAGATTTTAAGTATATTATGTGATTATCTCTCCCACTTAATGTCCAAGTACTTTTAAATTCAATTAAAAAGGGCAACATGTGCTATGGAGACTCGAACCGGTTGGGTATTCCTCAATCCAATTGAGGTAACAATCTCAGCTACCAACTCATATACTATATCTTAGCAAAATAATTATATATGTATGCACAATATTTGTATAATTGTTTTTCACAATTTCCACAATTTCGATATATTCTCAATATTTCAATCAAAATATCTAATTTCCGAACCTTCAATATTTCCTCGATGTCCGATCTTTTAGTAATTGGTTAACGGCCATATGGAGACGTAAAAGGAAAAAGACAACAAGGTTGGAAAAATGAATACTTATTAGGCCGACTTTGAATGTCAGATTTTCATATTTATCGCTAGTCATTTTTTTACCATGATCATTGTGTTGTAGGGATTCAACTTGACTTAGAGGATGGTCCACACTTTACATACTCGGAGCTTGTAAAGATTACCAATAATTTTGCATCGCCAATCCAAGTCTATCATGGTATTCTGGAAAATGATATTCAATTTGGTATTCTGATATATCATATAATATATATGTAAAAGAGTTTATTTTTCCTTTGGTCTATATATAGTCAGCATTCATTTCTAAATATGATCAAGTATCAACGTATTGTCATTAGTACCTGAAATTGATTAGTTTAAAATGACAGATGATGTTTTGTAGAATTGGATTATCTACATAATGGTTGCAAGCCACCCATAATTGATAATTCATAGAGATATAAAGACCTCTAATATATTATTAACCGAAAAGATGCAAGTAAAGATATGTGATTTTGGCAAGGACTAATAAATATCAATGGTTCGAAAATTAGTTATTTCGATAAACATATCGAGGATATATCGAAATTGTGGAAATTGTGAAAATAATTATACAAATATTGTGAATACATATATAATTATATTGCTAAGATATAGCATATGAGTTTTTATATATATTAAAGACAACAATGTACTTGGCTTTAAAACATTTGGAGACTGAGTTAAAACATTGGTTCGCAACAAATGAGCCAACAGTTTATGTAGTCTATGTTATGAACTTGGGATTCCCCCACCAGGGAGGTGTTCCCTTAAAGAAAGATTATGTGTATCTGGGGCTCTTCCACCAGTGCCATATGCATATATATGTTAGCTCTAGAATAATTGAACACCAGTTGCTAATTCATCTACAGAACTTTATATTACCGCGGTTAAGCTACAAAGAGAACACTACTAGTAACAACATAACTACAAAAGGGTGAAATTAGCAATGTCTATTTCAAAATGTTATTCAAAATCGCCTGAAGATATAACTGAAGATATGACTTCAACTTGGAATGGTTCTGAAAAGACTTGGTGGTTGCCTTGCCTATATTTTCTTCAATCGCTCTCACTCTCATCCTCAGGGTCATACTCTGCTTCTGAATCAGTTAGGTCATGTATGGTTCCAAGTCCTCATTCTGATGAGTCATACTCAGGTTCCAAAGTCAGCTAAGCCAAGGTTATGCTCCGGCTCTAATTCCTCCTCGCTCAAATCATCCTCTGGGTTATACTCCGGGTCTAACTCCTCATCAATGATAACTTCCCTGGAATCCCCCCCATCTTCAGTCCCCCATTGTCCTTTTCCCCATAGCCACCAACAAATGTAACCCAAGACGATTAATCCACCGATAATATACAACACATGCACGTTATCGACCCTGAGATGAGCTTGCATATGAACGATAAGCTGGTCCACAAGCCCTAGAAATGCCTCTTCTTCTTCCGGCTCCGGCTCTGACTCGTGCATCGACTGAGACAAATTTGATATTTTTTTCGATTTTTGGGAACTTATAATACAAGCGGTTGGGATGAAGAATTCTCTTATACTTGACAAGCTGGATGAGGTTGTGAATGTGGTGAGCATTCTCAAACAAAAAAATGGTGCCGTCGGGATTAGAGGGATAAATCTTTAGGGTGTACGTTTCCCATTTGGACCATCGCTGGAGGTAGCACAATCACCGGGGGGGGGGGGGAGAATCATTCCCATCCTTCGGATAAATCTTTAGGGTGTACGTTCCCCATTTAGACCGCAAGCTAAGGGTGTCTTCCTTCCGGCTCATCATGGAGAGAATCGACCGGAGATGAGAGAGAGAGTCGGCAGAGAGTGATATTGTGTGTGAGAGAGAGAGTCGAGAATTCAGCATTTATATATCATATGAGTTAGTAGCAGAGATGGTTACCTCAAAAAGCATAGATATGCGCTTGTAGACATCTCTGTTTCAAATAATTGGTATATATGGTTCTGGTGAAGTATACTCTCTAGTACAACAAAATAGCGAATTATTGAACTTCATACACGGTGTCATACAAGCCACGGTCCCTTGGCTCCCCTCATGTGCCACCCCGAGCTCCGTGGGACACGCAAGTTCAAGTCGCTTGGGCATGCATAATATTTATATATATATTTTTTCTCAATTTGTATAATTTTTGTATATAAATTGAGAAAACATTATATGTTATATCTTAGCAAAATAATTACATATATATATATATACATAATATTTGTATAATTTTTTTTCTCAATTTCCATAATTCCAAGTTAGTAATAAAATGGTAGTTCGCTTAAAAAAATAAAAATAAAATGGTAGATACGTAAATAATCACTTTTAGCTGGGACAATATAGGCACAGCAACATCTTGGAAACCACACTCCCCCAAAACGACGTCTTTCCCCAAAAAATCCCCAACTGCAATTTCTCCAGATTTCAAAAAATGGCCGGAAGACTGAGCAGTGCGGCGTCCAAAATCATGGGCGGAAACGGCGTCGTCCACCGCTCCATCACCTCCTCACTCCGCCTCCGCGCCGGCATGGGCCTCCCCGTCGGCAAACACATCGTCCCCGACAGACCCCTCCCCGTCAACGACGAGCTCACCTGGGACAACGGCACCCCCTTCCCCGAGCCCTGCATCGATCGCATCGCCGACACCGTCGGCAAGTACGAAGCCTTGGCCTGGCTCACCGGTGGCCTTAGCTGCTTCGTCGGCCTCGGCCTCCTCGCCGTCTGGAACGACAAGGCGTCCAAGATTCCGTTCGCCCCCAAAGTGTACCCCTACGACAATCTACGAGTCGAGCTCGGCGGAGAACCCTAGAGGGATCACTGGGCTTGTTATCATTGTGTGGTAATTTCTTGTTGATTTAAGTGCATTTTCGTGTTTGAAAAATTTGGTTGTCTTTGAATAATGCTGTGTAGTTGAAACTGTGAGAGCAGTTGTATGTTTTGGATGATGCCATCTCGGAACAAATTGCCTGTTCGATTTAATTTGGATCAGGTTCTCTGATTTTATATGCAGTTTTTGGTATGTTGTAACTGTTTAGGTTATGTTGGAGTGTTCTGTATTAGGGAGTGTGAGTGATGGGAAATCTTGGAACCTACATTTCCGGTAGTTGGGTTCGAATTGGGGTAGAGGGTATCGGGCATTATAGAAGGGTGGGAATGGATATAGTTTAGAATGGTGTTATGAGACGTGAGAGTAACAGTGAACCAGGTTAGATGACTCGTGGAAGAGTGTGTATGAAGTGTGCTTAGGTTTCTCCTAGTATTCTTATAAGTGTATCGGTGGATCACATTTCTATCTAGTCGTTTCTGTGTGGTCGCTAGATTTTTACTTTCTCATGGTTTCTTGTGGGAGGACTGAGTTCTTATTTCCATCTGTTGGGGCATAGTTTATGACTTTTTAATTCTGTGGTGGCATTGCAAGGGTCATTCTGTGGCCGTTTTGGTGTTTCAAAGTATGTAAACATGGCACTAAGGGCACTAACTGTTGGCGCAATTTTTAGGAAAAATAGAAAGATTATTACCAAAAGTGAGGCTCTCAATATTGAATGGTTTCTCTAGTACTTTGACATGATGCAAATACTCTTCTTCTTCTTTTTTTTTTTCCGAGAAGAGAAAACACTCATAATTGGCCTAGGAAATTAAGTTACTGATCTTGATGCAAATTCTGTTATCTTTTATAGCTGATATAGATGTGAACAGAGTGTTAACTTCAAACTAGAGAATTATTTGATGTTTGTTCAGTATTATTTAAGAGGCTCTCGTATGACTACGCCATTGATGCCTTCGAAGAGTCAATTGATAATGGGAAAATGAGCAATTGCCTGTAAAGTCATGGACATCAAACCATATAATTCGGAGTTCATTTCATATCACGTCCATGAAAGATAGAATTCTGAGTTCATTTCATATTATCATCATGGTATTTTCCAACAGCTAAATCTTTGTTGTAGTTTTGGGTGTATGCCATAATTGTACTACTTCATGTTGAAAGCAAGTCTGCTGCTTTTACAGCTAAGTTGTGTTTAGCTTCTTTCGAGAGCAGGAAAGGGTTAACCTTTTGTAAACCTGTATATAGTGGCGGGGTTGTGAGTTGTGATTAAATCCTGTGATTTTTATACTAAGTAGTAATTTCTCCTTGAACTCTTCTTAGTTCGTACAAAATTGATGGGGAACACGGGGAGTTCAAATTACGTCACCTATAATTTGTTATCCTCCCATTGGTGTGTTATTGAAACTTTCCGGCAATGATATGTTACTGAACGTTTTTTTTTGTTATGTTATTTACCTTTTATTTGTATGATAGTCAGTTTTTCATTTGCTTTTGCTGATTTAAATGTTAAATATGGTTCTAAAATCTAAATATTGCCTCTAGCTGACACAAACGATATTGGTTGTGCCTCTAGACAGCTCCTCTTGTTTTATTACATCACCTTCTTCTGATTTGAAGTTAAGATGGTCAGTTTGTGGTTTATCCAACTGTGTTTACATCTTGTACGTGTGATGTGCTATTTTGTTAATCATGTAATTGTGTCGGAGTGCTGAAATTACTGAGTTGTAGCCTTGTGGGTCATGCTGGTTTTGAAATCTACGTGATTGGTTGTATAGCTCAATTTTCTTGCAAGTAGAATGGTAAGTTGGTTGACTGTGAAAAATTAGGTCTCAGTCGCCTTTCAAGTTTGTTTTGGTCTAGCATGACATGCTTTTTCAGAGTTTAGCAATTGATCAAATCAATGACATCCTATATTCATTATGTTTGTGTGGAAAAGAACTTTCTGTTATTTGTTTAGCTGATTGAATAGGTGTGAGCAGTGTAACCTACAGTATTTGAGGTGTTCTTTGAACATTATGTGCGTGACTTTTGCAAGAGTAGGCCATTTCATGCAAACTAACCTAAGAGATAATTGAAGATAGATACCCCTCTTATCAGTCTGAGTTTTATTGTAAATGTGAATAAATGTCTGAATTGTATACAGTCGGGTACTGCTTCCTTGATCAGAAATGATTATTTAGATAGTCTAATATGATTCCAGCTAATTTTTTTCTAGTATTTTTTTATGTCTGAAATGTAGTCTGGTACTTCCCCTTTCTTATGATACTGCATTGGTTCAAAATATATTTGTCCTCTGCATGATAGGTTGATGTGTCTGATAGATAAATGACTTTTATTTAGACATACACTGAAGTGTTTGACACAACAAACGATTAACTTCTGACCTGTAATAGTCTTTCACTCTTTCATTATGTTAGTTTATGACGTTAATAAGATCTAGTGGGTTGATAAAAAAAAAATCTGGTCATTGTCATTTTAGTGAATTGCATTTTGGATGGGATAATTCTCATTGGATATTTTAAGACCTGGCAATGTCAAGTATTATTTTTTGAGCAGAAAATACGAGGAACAGACCGCTTGCAGTTTAGTGCCCATTCCTTCTCATTCTATGGTGAAACTTGCTATTATACAGCAGTCACTGATACGGTCGAGGATTCTCCCCTTTTCTGTTCTCATCTATAGTGAATAACAAACTGAACTTAGTGCCATAGCAAACTGAATTTTCTCACATTCCCTTCCCTTCATTAAGAATTTATCCCATTAAAACAAAATGTCACCTTGCCCCAGAAACACTAGCTGCTCTGTGCCTAGCCTCCAGTCTTTCTGGAAGTCGATTAATCCTCGCAAGTCCGGCGGCGGCTCCACGTCTTATCTAGCCTCTGGTTTGCGATGTGGTGATTTGCTGTCAGACATGTTTTGGGTGCTATAACTGCTATTGCCTCGGTAACAAATGGAGACTGAAGTATTACACATTAGATCACGCGACTACAATAGCACTCAACTTGGTGAAGAAGTCCGGTTGAATACCACCTACTCCGGTTGCAATACTTTATTTTCTTACCCTCAACCTGAAATTTCCAAACTCGAATGCACCTATGAATTATGCACAAATAAGTTTGGATAACTAGCATCAATGGACTGATGTGGATCAGTTCGAGATTTAATTTTGAACTGAGGCACCCTAGAGACTGAATCTTGTACTTTGTAGAGGCTGCAAACTATCACTGAGGCATTTGTCTAATCCTTCCTTCTAAAGAAACAATGAGTTTTTCACTGAAACCTCAAGTTGGCTTATATTACTTGAGTAGCAACAACTCGCATTAGCAAAATTCGCAAGACAACAAATTTCGTCGGTAACAACTGCATCAGTAGCTTGGTTGTTGGAACCTCGACTGGTGAAATTCCAAGACACCATGTTTGGCAACCAACTAAGGACATGATGCTATCAGTATAGTTGTCTTTGTTGTTTAATATGTATATTACTTAACACTGATAATGATGATCGATTGATTGGAATACATCCGTCTATTGATGAGTGTTATCTATCTAGTTGTCTGTGTTGTTTGATATACATTGCGGTCTTTATAGACCAAATGTGCTAGTGAGGACTATGAGGTAAAATGTTTCGTAGAACGGGGACATTGTAATTTGGCCTGCGAACGATCTATATAGTCCTTGCTTTTTCCCATTCGCCTCATCATATTCTCTCATGCAAATCTACTTCGATGAGTTCGATCGAATAATAAATCCTCACACATGCATATGCCTAATAATTAACAATAACATTGCACTGCACGTATCATGCTTAGAGAGCGTAGACAGTGCTCCAGATAAAGGAGCTTTATTGATTACATATTTCATGGAGGAGGGTCAGTCCTCTGTAGTGTGGAGGTTATCAGTAGCTTGGCTAGGAACGGTTCACATCCTTTTAGCTGATGTTAAACCCTATATACATTGCTTCATGCTCTCTTGCATGCTTGTCATGGAGCTTACACTCATAATGCACATAATTTTGTTTTAGTCTCTACCATACATGACATGCTTTATGATCGATCCATTGAACGATATCGACCATATTATTTATGTACGCATACATGCAGTTTTTCAGAAGCCTACTACGTACTCTCGGTCTCTGGCTTCGATCACTTACGTACCGCCTCCTCACCAACCACCGCCTCCCCATCCGCCTCCTCGTCCTCCCCATCCGCCACCTCTTCCTCCCCAGCCACCTCCTCTTCCTCCCCAGCCGCCTCCCCAGCCATATCCATCAGGATTGACTACTTCAGCCTCATCACTGCCTCCTCCCCATCCACCACCGCCTCTTCCACCTCCCCAGCCACCTCCGCCTCGTCCACCTCCCCATCCACCTCCGCCTCGTCCACCTCCCCGGCCACCACCTCGTCCTCCCCAGCCGCCTCCCCAGCCATATCTATCAGGGTTGACATTAGCGGTGGATCTTTGTTCTTCCGCATCGCCCGTCACCGGATTCGTGTCCTTTGTTGCCCCATCTACTACCGCTGCATGTATGTATAAAAAAAAAATTATATGCATGAATTTATGATATAAAGTACTCCTCACATGCATTACACAACCTATATGTAAATTTATCGAGTTGTTATTTCATGAATTACCTGTATTGTCCTCTTTGGATTTCTCATCAGCTGTGACAACGGAAGATATGAGAACAAGGGCAAACAGAAGCCCTAGAACACTGAAAGCCTTGAAATTCTTCATGGTTTCTCCGAAACTTCGATACTAAATATTTACAGTATCACGATCGATAACTTGCTCGGTTTCCTCCTGGACTACTTGTATATTTATAGCGGATGGGTTTAAGAAAAGATGAGGACATACCGATCCTGAAATTTATTACGTACCATGTCTTGACAGAGTCGAAAATTAGTTGCACAGTAGTGAGAAGGACATCGCAGTGATCATTGACTTGAGCTTAGATATGCATGCATTTTACAGTTCTTATCACCTGATCCTGTTCAGAGAAACACTTGGACCTCTTTGAGCAGCGACATATGTTTTCAGTAACATTGCATGCAACGTACAGATACTTAGGGGGGCCACCGCCTTGCATGTGAATTTGGACATGCCTCCTCCATAACCATTGTCCGATCCAGCTGCCAACCCTGGCTACATTTTCACTTTTAATCCAAAATCGATAAGGATATAATATAAAACAAAAACACACCCAATTGCAAGATCAAAGCACTGCATGACGCAGCTGATGATGTTAATTAAGTGAGGTGTAACCAATTGGAGGTCTACTTTTAAATTACTCCGCCGTCGATCTCTCTGGAACTTAAGTTGTGTTGGGTATTTATTTAATTGGAACGTACTCGTCATTCTAAAGCACATCCACTTACCAAGATATGACCAGCTACCACTTTGGTGCCTCCTGCGGCATCCCTGGAGGAAACAGGCATGGAATCGAAGGAGCGTTGGGTTGTAATAAGATAAATTGACAAGGTTCTGACTGTCGTTGATCGATCAAGGTTTCAGAGGCTCTTAATTATACTGTATTCAGTTTGAAACTAGGCCTTACAGCCTCATTGTAGGACAGTATAGTACTGCATTGTGTCACAAGGTCCGTTTGCGTTTTACAATGGAGTTGTCAAGCCTCGTTTTAAATTGAATATAGGTGTAGAACCCTCTAGGTAGCTAGCCTTCTTACCTTGAATGCCCAAGGCTTATGATTTATGACTATTGTTGATCAAGGTTTTAGAAACTCTAATCTGATCTCACCCCCAAATTGAGAAAATTCCATGTATTTACCAGGGTCTATTATATTTTTGCGTTACACAATGACCTAAACCCTCCAGTCCTAGAAATCATTGATATAATGTGGTTACTAAGCTCTTGAACACATTAATGAATGATGTAAAATGCAATGCAGGGAGAACATAGCATTGTAATTTCATTAGGAAAAGTTACAAGCCTTGCTCTAAGCTCAGAAAAACGAAACTAACAGTAAGAAATGAAGATGATTGGTGAACTAGTTTATAGCACATCGCATTGTTACTTCATTAAGAAAAGTAAGCAGGTTTCTACCCAAAATATTAAAAGTCACTTATGTGATCACCCTGCTGTGTTAACGCTGCATTCTATTCCTAGTCGACACCACCACTGAGGTTATTTCATCATTTAGGTACTTCATTTGGAAAGCAAAGTTAGAATTCTTCTTCCTCCAAAGAGAGAGTACTTCTAGCTCTCCCCACAACTTGTACCCAGCACACCTCTATCAACAGTATGTTGTGACAGTGAAACGATCAGTACTTCATCCATCTATTGCCGTTACAAGGCCAGAAGTCCCAGGACTACTTCAATATCCACCATTTTGTCCAAAAAATTTATTACCAGTTGCATATTACCTAATACTTCCAGTTTAGCTAGTGATGCATACTTCTCGAGAGAAGGTAAAAGCAACAACACTAGCTACTCTCAAAGAAATTGTAATGGTGTTTCTCAAGCATGGAACAGAATCCTAGAATTGAAAATGGTGTTTCAAACTGAAAAATGCGTTATTTTTTTTAAGAAAGAAAACGAGCTATGGCCAATCATATGTTTGTTTTCTTTTCTCAACCAGGTCATAATGTTCTCATAATGCTTGCATAGCTAAGATGAAACGTTGCTTAAACATGCAGATATTCATTTTCCATCCTTGTAATGTAAATCACCAATCTGTAGACCAAACCTCAATGCTCATAGTAGTCAGCGTCATAGATTTCCATTGTTAATGTGCTCCCGAGAAAATGGCAAAAGAGAAGCTAAACATTTTGATATGGTACAGAATATTTCTGTTCATTGTAGGTACAAAACCAGTGACTTCAATTTCTCTACAGCCAGTCCAGAGAAAGGAAGGTTGGAACGTGACTAATGGCTTCACAATTTGATCGAGATACACAGAGCTTAAGGTATTTGTATGTTTAGTCTTTTGGGTGATAGTACATGAAGTCATTACCATGCCAGAATGAAACATCAGCCAATTAACCTCCATTCTGTAAGTACTTCATCGGTTGATACAAGCCAAATGGCCACTGCCTTTTATGACTACAGATACAAATATGAAAATCTTTCACCCAAGACTTCCCGTTACGTACCGAGAAGTCTTGGGTGAAAGAGTTTCATATTTGTACCTGTAGTCATAAAACAGGTTCTTCTTCATTGTCAGTATACCATTATCGATCTATCATTACCCACACAGTAATATCATCAAGCAAAGAAACTCAACACAGAACAGGTTCTTCTTCATTGTTAGTATGCTTCAAAGCTTCTGGTAGTAGTATAAACTCTCCGGTTATTAAATTGCACGCAACAAGAGGATCTCCGGAGATGGGTTCAGCCAAGCAAAGAAATCCATTAAAGGAATTCACCACCTTGTACAGTTGTACTTGTGCTCATTTGATAAAATTTTGATGCAGCTTTTCCTTGCAGTACCTTGATTTCTGTTACTCACCAGATTGATATCAATTACCTTTTCAGCACTGCGCAGTGGAAGTTTATACCTTCCAAGATACATGTGGACATGACACCGGATACAGTTCAAGAATTTTTGCAGTCGCAGTCCTTCAATAAATATCTTCAAATTCAAGCAAGTAAAGGGTTCTTGACACACGAGTTGGATGCCAGGGCCAGACCAATGGACAGGCCTCTGCTTGTGCAAATGAAGATTAGCGAATTTAAATTCCGAAAGCAGATCATGCCAAGTCTTGCATACACATTTGCAGATGGTAATGCTCTTTGTGTGAAGTCTAAGAAGGATATCTTGAATAATAGACTTCGGAATTCCTGTTGCAAAAGGGTCCATCTGTTGAATTTGCTCATCCTTTTTGCCTGTTTGTGTGGCATTGTTTGGCAACTTTCGTTATCTTTTCATCTAGGTCTGGGATAAACAAAACGGGAAAAGGAAAACCCAAAATGTGTCAGCATGATTTATTCGAATCTTACTGATGTTTCACCTAGTTGCAGTAATGTATAATGAAGAAGCAATATATTAGATAAAGGTTGGTACTAGATTAGGAACGCACCGTCTGCAAAAAAGGTAAAGACCTGAAGGCTATGATATTTGGTTAAGAATTTTGGTGATTATAATCAGCACGCCTGGGTAGGTTCCAGTGTTCCACCACTCTGCCAAAAAAAATGAGAAGCTTGAAGAAAATGTTGGACACATATTTCAGATTATCAGGCATATTATCTTTAGTACGAGAACCACGGCATCTATACTGCAATTGAAAACTTATGTTGGAATTTGATTTAAGCTTGTTTTACTCTGTCAATAACTCTGAAAATCTTACAACATAACTCACTAATCATCAATTCTTACAACATAACTCACTTATTCAAATATTCTCTTACACAATAATGCAACAACAGCTAATGAGAAAGTACAATAGTACTACTTCAAATACAAGTATAGACATCACTATAGAGGGTTGGATAGTTTAAATTTTGTTACATACATGAAAAGAAACAGTATCAAGAAACTTTCTAGTGATTTAACCGATGACAGTACAGAAGTCATATGTATTTTGGCAGAGTGACTTAGAAAATGAAGCCAAATTATGTTAGTATTTCAATTTATTGTGTTACCAAATGCAAATTTCTAGAATGTCCTACAGATGTGTTAAAAAGCTGTTATACATGATATCAACAAGACATTATTACTGTTATAGCAAGTTACTTCAAGAGCATGAACATATCAACATTCATAATTTAACTTTACTTCATTAATACAACAGATTACATAAATTTTATAGTGCTAATCATATCAAGTAGCTGCACCATGATGGTGAATTCAATTACTTGCTTTATCAATCAAAACTAGACTCTCCATGTAATTCTCAATACATGTGTACCCTGGATCTGTGTAAATTCCAAGATGCTCATTAGTGCCTTTCCTCGGATCATGAAGGACTATCTCTCCCTTCTTTTCATTATAAGTTTCTAACAGAAATTCACCATTCTTCATAGACCCCAAGACCTTTGTTACCCGGAAGTTTGGGGTGAGAAAATCAATGGTGAATTGCTTTGTCCACGACTCCACCACACCATACTCTCTCATAACCCATACATTGCAACACTTACGTATACCATCATAGTGTTGCACAGCAAGAGTCTTGCCAGTAACTGACATGATCATGTTTGGCACCACAGAAGTCAAGTCCTTTGGCAATTTCATCTCATGAAAAACCTCTTCACTGACATCAAATCCCAAAACAACATTGCAATAAGCTTCCCCCATCTTAGAATACCCTATGAAATGGATAAAATCATTAACAAATACCTGAGACCACATTGTTTTGGCAATCTCATACTTGGGGGGAGCTGCAGTGCTGCTTTTCCAAGACCCTGAATTGAGTGAGTAGACCGCAACTTCAAGGCCAGCGCTGTTGTGACCTTCGTACAACAGCTGGAGAATCTTGTAATCATCTCTCTTAGCATCAAATCCAAACCCATAACCTGTATGGTATTGAGTGTCTGGAATATGAGGTTTATGTAAGGTCATGGACTTTCGAATGGAGGGGTTCCACAGAATGAAAGTATTGGTCTCGGTCAGGTAATCATCTGAGAGTAGGATTAGTCCATTGCATGAACCCACAATTCGGAAACACTCATTGAAGCTTTTAGATGGAAGTTGTGGTTTGGAGTACTCGTCGAAGGTGTCATTGTTGAAATGTAGAGAATACTGCTCTACATTGGGCTCTCTTGGGCAATGCCTGAGAAGGAGCAAAGGACCATCTCTGGTGATTCTGTTTGAAGTGAGTTTGAGGTGGTCTTTGATGAAGGGACTGTCTTTAATGAGGGAGTTCCAAGATTTGCAGACAGAGGTGAACTTAAGGATGGACTTGATGGGTAGCCTAAGAAGAATTTGGGTTATCATTTCTTCAGGAAGGTCGTCTGGTGAGAATTTCATACTCATCTTTCTATAACTCTAGGCTAGATCTTTTCTCTTTAGGGACTTTCAGACTTATATGATTGAAGACACGAAGTAAGATTGGTTGAAGGCATCAATTTAAGGGCGTATTTGGTAAACACCAACTGTAGACAAATCAAACTTGAGTTACTGATATTCAAAGTCATTGAGTGGTTGACTGGGAACCAAGTGGGAACTGGGAAGCATCCTTTGATCAACTTGATGTTTAGAATAAAGGATTCTAGAAACCAAGCAGGCTTCTTAATCCTTTTCAAGGTATATTCTTGTAAAGCTGGAATTACAAGGTGATAATGAGTAGTTTAATGTCGGATTTTGTGTCATATATGCCTGAACTAGACCACTATTCGTAATTTTATCAAACAATTGTGCTGATTTTATTCGGTTCAACAATTCATAACAAGAAATATTAAGAAAAATAGAAAAAAAAGGAACCATAAGTATTTCATAAAATGACCCACTATGCCAAAAACGAGAGAAACCTCATCTCTCTCTTTCTTTATTTACGCCTCCCCCACACGGTAGAGACATGGCGACGTAAATAAATGAGATCCTATCAACTTGTTCCGACCTAGGATAATAAGCTCATGGGCTTAGTCTTACTTCAGCGTCGAGAAACGAAAGAAGACTTCTACCTCCGAAAAGTTTAACTCAGACGTAGCTCGCTTCTTTTTTGGTGTGAAGCAGTGTCAACTGAACCAGTCTTCTTATCCAAATGCAACCAGTCAATGCCACACCAATATAATAAAGAAGCATTCTTTAGCGTTAAACATCAGTATCAAGGGTGGGTTGTAACTTTGATCATTGGAAGGAACTAAACAAAAACAATGGCAAAGAGGAATCGAGGGAAATTGTACCTGAAAGTGAGAGGAATCCCCAGTAGGTTCCACCAAGAGGCAAGGTTCAACAAATGCGGCTAAGTAAGCATTTATAACTCTGAAGCGTACACCCACTGTTCTTGATTTGAGAACCAATCCGAGTTGATCAAACCCAACTACCCAAGCACTAAAAATCGAGGTACTTACCTGAGACAGCTTCACGGCAATTTGCCTCAACTCCAGAATTCAAAAGTTTAACCTCAGAAAGTGGATTGTGTTCTTGACTTCTTGTAAAGACTTGTCAAAGAGCTTGTCCGGAGAAAGCCAATGTTTACAGTAGCCAAGCATCATTAAAAACTGAGCGGCTTTTTGCATTTATTTTTTCATTTTTAACAGCTCAATATATACAACTACTTTTTTGTGACTCGAAATTACTGCCTTCGAAGAAGAATGTATCTATTTCTAATTCAATTGTATGGCACCCATTGAGAGTTTGCTACTTTTTTTGCTTCGGAGTTCAGGCGCAAAACTCAAACCTGCATACTTATGAAGACTTTCCTTGATGAATGATGATCGCCAAATCGGCAATCTAATATACTTCTCCCAAATAATTCTTATTCGGATACAATGTGCTTGTGACTTGTAATATACATACAAGGGCAATGGACCCAATTCCATCTAGCATGATGGAATACAAAATTCTGGGTAGCTTGCCAGTTGCAGTCTACATCCTCTTCTGAAAGTAATGGAACAAATTGACCGTCACCCAGATGTACACATCCTAACAATGACACTCAGGGTATATACTAAAACCTATCAAGTGGCTTTTCCTTTCTCACTCATTAGCAGTAGCTGCAAGTTCTCAAATCCTAATGATTTGGAGCTCTGTAAATGTATAGCTTGGAACACAATTGCTGAATATCTGAGGCTGGACAGACTAAATGTATCTTGCCACACGCTTCACTGAAAAGTGGACTCAAATATGAACTTTCCCTGCATATTTATAAAAGATGTTAAGTTAGATGAGCAGAAACTATAATCACTCGATCAACAGAAGAATGAAAATAAAAAGGTACTGTGACAGGTCACAAAAGCTCCATTTGCTCATACGACAGCTTCAATTAGAACCCTGTGTAATGGGTTTTCCCTAGATAACTCAAATCCATGACTAAAACTTATACCCCTTCATTGCTGCACCTCTTATTCATAGGTGAAAATTTAAAAGAGAGCTAAATCTACTTTTACCTCCCTGAAACTTTACACTCAAAATTGTTTCTGTACTGAAACTTCTAATTTGATCATGTCCTTCGATCTACTCTCCAATTTGAGATAGACCACTCTTCTTTAATCCATCAATTTCTTCATCTGGCAAGCCCTTTTAAACTAGCTTTTGGCCACATGTGACACAAGAAACACATCATTCACATTGTCATTGAGCCAAGATAACTTGCCACGTCAACAATTCAGAAATAAATTTAATTATTGGTTGACTAATGGTCACAGTCAATCAAACTGGAGAGAATAAGGGCATATGTGATCAAATAAGCGCAAAGTCCAAGGATGTGGAAAAAAAATCTACCTTGAACCTAGCAGACAACTTGATATTCCAATTGGATCAAAATAACACATAATAAAGACAAAGCCTATTGATATGCGGAACTTTTTCACATTGGCATGCATATACCAATAATAGGAAAATTTGCCAAAACTGCATTCAGAACATTACCGGCCCTATACCATTTAGTGATTAATTGACCTACAGTTTAGAAAACAGGCATGGCATGACATACAGTTAACTGTTTAGATTTGGACCTCACCAAACTCCTTACTGTATATGAAGTTAATTAGTGAATGGCATAGGAGTAGCTTCCGTATTCAGATAAATGGACTTACTGAAGCTCTTATCTAGGATCATCTGCCTCATCTGCCTCTTCAAGGATCACATATTTTGCAGCATTATTCACCATGACTGATTCATTAATGTCATCTTCACGTGTCTGACCCTTCTTTAATTTCTCATATCTGTAATAAAAATATCTGGTTAATGAAGAGATCGGAATGATATGGTACAGGAAATAAAGTGATTTATTTCCTTTATACTAGCTTAATGGAAAACTACTTTTCTTATACCTCCTTTCATCCCTTTCTCTCTATCTAAATAAATGAAGAGAACAAAAGCTTCATCACTGGATGATTTCTCTCTCACCCTGCCTAATTCTTACTCCCACTTACATTTAAAGGAAGAGAAAATTATTGGATGGCAAGAACATGGTAAAGCATAGCAAAGATAAAAACCAATGCACCATTAGCCGGATGATGAGTAAATAACAGATTTAAAAAAAGACCAAAATCAAAAACAAACTTAAGAAGATGAATAAGAAGTTTATTTTCTAATTTGAAAAACTTTCGCTGCAATTTGAAACACATGAGACTCTGTTATTAAACTCTCACGAAATTTCATAGAAAATATCTGCAAATTGTTACTTACTTGTACCAGTTGAATAAGCTGACACCAAGCATAATTGTGAAGAGTCCAACTCCTTTTAACGTAGTAAATTCATCATGGAAATAAATGACTGCAACCTGAGTATGCACAATTATAGCATTAGAAATTATATATTTTGACAAATACATGAGACGATCAGTATCTCTTCCTAATACACCATATGCAACAAACAAAGAAATGGGAAACATGATCAAATCTAAATACATAGCCACATAAAGCTCGCAACAAATCAGGCACACTGACAAAAAATTAAGCTGGAATAAACAGCACGACACCAAGATCTGGATAATGCTCTAAACCTAAATGGCAATTAAAATAATTGTTTGACTAAAGCCAGGGTCCATAACTCCCTTAACTGATGAAAATATGTAGATATTGAATAGGAAAAGTACTGGAACCATATGACCACAATGGTCATAAATGGAAGTATTCCTGATATTATCCGGCGCTAGGCAGAGATCACTCTATGTATCTTGCTTGGCTTTTAGTCTTTTACAAATCTATGTCACCAAACAAAATTTATAGCATAAGTAGGCCTGTACGCCTGTACATCCATGGTAGATGCTACTTCAAGATCAATTTCTAATCTCATAAAAAAGCCGTTCTAGCATTCACAAACCAACAGAAAATAGTTAAGTTTACAGCATTTGTATATATATTCATATGAAACCGGCACCTTGTTACATAATTCTAAAATCTATCTGAAATATGTAGATATTGATCAAGTTTGATAGTATAAAGAGCACAGCATACCAATATAGTTAGAGCCTCCTTGACAACACCTGCTATTGTGACAGTGACAGCACTGGTCACTGACACAAGAATGAATTCTGTTAATACCTGCAGCAAACAGACAGCTATGTCAGTCATCTTGCAAAGCTGTATAAGAAAATATAAGTCGAGAAACAAAGCCAGGAAGCTTATATAGTTATATGTACAAACTTTTTTTGGTTGTAACTCAATACTAAAGATGAGTCGAGAAACAAAGCCATAAAGCTTATAGTTATACTAAACTTTTCTTTCTCACTATATTATCCTACCCACCCGAACAGGAACTAAATCAGTGCATACTGTTTTGCTTATCCAGAATTCGCCTGCCAAGCCAATTTCTGAAATATCATAGTCCTTTGTTGGCATCCGAATCAAGAGCAACACCTACCCCTAAAAAAATGAACGTCGTAGAGAAGACATGTTGACAAGCAGAACACACCATGAAAGAACAAAGATGATTTCGGGGTGGGAAACTATTATATTAAACTAGCCTCAACCGATGACATCTACAATACTCGAGTAAATTAAGAGAGAACAGATAAATTTTAGAAAATGAAATTTTGTAATGTTATGATTTGGGTTTACCAATTTCAATATTTTATTCAGTGAGAAAAGTTTTTTTTTTCCCCTCTCAAGTCAAAGTCATATTTAATCTCACATCTTTCAAAATGATTGCTATGAAAATCCAAAAATTATTCTGATAAAGTAGTGCCACTGATACTGACCAAATACAATGCAGTGGCATAGCAAAGATTTCATAGTAATGTTGGCACCTAAGAAAATAATTAATAATGGCACTCACAAAACACTGACATTATTGTAAAATTTCAGATTCACATATTTGAAAATTGAAAACAGCCGCGTATACAAAGAATTAGCTAAGTATGAAGAGCCAAAAAATGAAAGGAATCATAACATATTAAATCGAGAGTGCCAGTTTGTGACTACAGAAAGTAAAAGAATTTAAGTACTGAAATTTAGTATATTTTACTATTCAAAGCTCAAGACAGCTCAATAGTCCTCATCTTAGTCTTTACTTGTCTTTGGCCCAAAAAACAAATTACAATTATATTAAAATTTTAGAATTAAGAGAAATAATGCAAATGGGACAAGAAGTTGGACACATATACCTACCATAAAAAAGGCAAGGGTTCCACCAAAAAGCATCAGCAAACAACTTCGACTGATATGCTCCGGATTGTTGAAGTAATTATTTCTTCGAAGTTCATCCCATGGATCAAAAATAAAAGAGAGCAGGGCAGTCACCACTGCCATAACCGGAGTGACATAGCTCATCAAAGTCAGTGGATTTTTCAAACCTAGATCAATTAAACATAACTATTGTGAGAGGTAGGAAAACAGTTATGACCATGAGGTCAAATCAACATCCTAAGAACATGTATTATACAAACTTTAGAAGACACCAAAGTTGACATTGTTGTTGTCATGATTAACCAGGTGAAAATCCCTGTAACTATAACATGTTTCAGGTACAACCCCGGTTGACGGAAACAAGTTTATTAAATCCCGAATAATCATGCCAGGCAAACAAAACAAATAAAATATATCAACTAATTCCAAGCACGTTTCAGCATCAGATCCCAGAACACGTATGTGAACCCACTAATAGTTTACAAAAGATTGATGACCGTAATAAAATAAAAATCTTGCAAAAGTTTCAGGATAAAATCATAGCACTATGATCAAAATCAACATATAATTTGAATAACATGAAATTATTACATCATGCACACAAGTGACACAACTAATCATCCTATACATTTTCCAGGAACCCTAGAGAATACAAATATGTGATTCACCACTGAATTCTAGCTAAAATGAGCATATAGCGCTTACCATATGATTCTTTCTTTATGTTGGAATCAATGTGGGTGAGCAGAAGGCACCGACAAAATAGCCATCAAAGATGTAAGCAGATGTAGTTGTCATTTATTAATACATCAGTAAAATAGTAGAAAAATATCATATAAGTTGGCTGAAAAAGGGAAAGCAGAAAAATGCATACCTGAAGAAGTATCTGAGTCATACACCAACGGAAACCGGACATAACAGCAGCAAGCATGACAAAAATGAATCCCCAGAAATCAAATTCAGTCTCCTTCGCAACTGCACATAATTCAAAATGGAAATAAACAATGAACACAGGAAATTTTGATTGTTTAATTTTCAGAAATATTTTTTTTAAAGGACAAGAAACATTTAAGTTTAGATCATTTAGAAATGGAACCTCAAAAGGTCCATAAAAAAATTATGCATATTGAATCGTACATGTCCTTAATAAGTTATGCATAAGTCAAGTTATACAACTTTTTACCATAAAAAAAGTTTTAGTCCCTTGTGTCTTTGGTCATAAAGTCCCTATATAAGTCACCATATGTTGTAATGTTTCAATCATCTCAATATAGTAATAAGATCAAGATGAATCCTCTTATATTTTACAAGCTATGATCTTAAGCCCACCCTGATATATGGATCTTCTTAGAGCCATTTACAGTCTAACAACAGCAACAAAACTGAATGGCCAATATTGTAAACTTGGAATCAGGAATGAAAATCTAGATTTTAAGACATATTTGCCAAAGAAACAGCAAGAATAAACTGATAATTTATGAAGAACAGATGCGGCACTTCTAGTTTAACTTTCTTCATAGCAGACATAATATTCAAAATCTTATTGAAATAATTGGTGGCAGAGAATGGAATTGAGGTAAAAGTAGAAAGAGTAGCTTATATAAGGAAAGAGTGGTATACACTCTACAAAAATAATGGGTAATGGGCACATTGATTTTGGCATTTAAAGGGGTGGTCAATGCAAGATAACTCACATAACCCAAGCAAATGTGGCATTTATATTATTATATAATACAGAAGCCACATTTTTTTTGGGTTATGTGAGTTCTTTTGCATTAGCCACCCCTTTAAAGGCCACAAAATCAATGTACCTATTGCCCATTATGTTTGTACTGACAACTGATATGGAAGAAATTTTAAAAAGGAAAAAAAACATTTGGAGCAGCAGAAAGAAAATATGCTCAAATTTAATGGAAATAAAGCCAAGTACCTGTTAATAGTATTCCAATGGATATAACCAAAATGATTCCCGAAAGTTTATAGCTTGGGGACTCCAACCTTCCAACCAAATCATTTGCATTCAACGGCAGAAGAGAGGTCAAATTCAAAGAGAATGTAGATGACATCAGTCAAAGCATATAGATTAAGGGTACAGGGTGACACAGATACTAACATGCATGAACAAGGCCCAGACAATGATAAGATAAAATGAAAAAAAAGATGAGAAAGAGAGAGAGAGAGACAGAGAACACATGCATAAGATACATATATATAACCAGAAACAAATAGAGTTACTAAAGAAAGTAGATTGAACAGAAAATGTTGGTTAGCTTGGAAATATGTAAGCTATAAGTAGAGAAATTGGTTAAAAAACTCAAGGCAAGAAGTTCCACCTAAAAGCAAAAGCAAATAGAAGGAGAAATATAGGAGCAGCGGATTTACACTGCAAAATAGAAGAAAATAAATAAGTGATTGATGAAGTAAAACATTATAGTGTGAACAACACAGAGAAAGAAAACAAACCATTGTGGAAAATGTGACAGATATAAATACAAGGGACGCATTGCTCAAATTAACATCCATTGCTGTTCCAAGAGCCGTTGGTACAACTGTGAAAGGCAAAGTCCCTCTGTAGCATTAGTTGATAGAAAAGTTAATTTAAAAACAAGAGGTATACAACCACTAGCTTATTAAAAATGGACAGACACTTTTTAGAGTATATCAACATCTACTCAGTAAAGAATTTGTAAGGAAATTACCACACTATGGATACTTATTTGAATATAAAATTCAGAAAACTATATATCCTTTCACAAAATTGACATTCGTGGATAATAATCTACCAACTGAGAACTAAATCAAATTGGTACTTATACAATGTAGACGATGCAACCCTCTTTAGCATATGATTGAATGCTTCCCACATACCAAAAGGAAATCAAAGGAAAAAAAAATCAAGTTTGACATTTCCAGCAGTTAATTAACTATAAAATAATAAAGAATTTGAAGTACAATTTCCCTATTCACGTAACTAGTAACTTGATAGATGCTGGTCCATTCCAACCACTTAAGCCTGTCCATATTGATCATATAAGCATGAACACCGCTGCCATGATCTGAGCAGACTGCATCTTATTTCAGTATTCTCAAATTTAATGGCACACACCACGTACACAACAACGGAACCCTGGAAAGAAGATTGAAGACATATTGGATGCAATGGCAACAGTAATACTAGGAATGGTTGGTTATATCCAGTGGAAGGCTTTGGTGGAGGAAAACAAGGAACAATTTGTGCAGTTGATTGTCATTTGGGTCATTTGGATGGGAAAGGACACAAGCAAATCCGTCAGATTGTAGCAAAACAGGGGTAGAGATATTATGAGATATGCTCACTGTTAGTCCTGTTTCAGTGCATCTGCTTCATTTCATTTTAAGTTCACGAGTCTTTCCTTCTTTTTTTTGTTAAACTGGAAGGAATCTGTTAGTTGAAGTATGTTACAAAAATTCAGTTCTTGACTTCTTGTACTGGTTGATGTGGTTTTCCCACAGTTGAATATCTGAGAGCATTATATGATCATATCTTATTTGAAAGAAGATTACCTACTATTCATATCCCTAGACATCAAATAATTATCCAAAAGAACTTCACAAATGAGAGCACCTTCCGTAGCAGGACTAAAATGGCTTATGAAAGATTCCAGCCTCTTGAGAGTCATAAGACATAGACTCAACTTTGATAATGGAACCAGAGAGACCCAACTAAATAGCATATTAGTGACACGTACAAAGCTCCACATAACAACTGAACCTAGACTCGCGGGAGAAAAACGGAATGGGAAAAATAATGAGGAAAAGCAACAGCTTTCGAAACAAAAACTGAACTTTATTTTCTTTTTCCATTTCAGCTAATTTAGAATAGCAGGTGCATCCGACACTCACAAAGAATTATTTTTTAAGCTTATTGTTAATAAACAGGTATCTTTTGGTCCTGGTCCATACTCTTTTTTTCCTATTAATTTCCAAAAACTATGCATACTGGCCTATTCGTATCCAGGTTGATGTTTTATGGGTAAGAGCAAATGCAATATCTACATGCTCCATTCCTGACTTTGACCCAGACGATCTCCTTTCAAAATCAGTCAAATATATGCTTATTAGCTTGAGGGTCCATGTCATTTACTTTAACTTAGCTGTGTTTCCAACTCCCTTATATTCACTTTTCATGCTCCTTTGGATATAAATTTAGCATTGTTAACAAAACAAAACAGAAATAGATGGCAGAGTATTAGATTTTTAACGAATTAATCATCCTTAAAGAAAGTACTTCTCTTTAAGAAACAGAGGTATGAACTCCAACTTCTCAATCATTTCTCCTGATACAATTATATAAACTAAAATAGATATAAATATTACCCGTAGAAAATTTCATCCACTGATTTTAGGAAAAAAAAACACACCATAATTTATTTATTTTAAATGTATCATTTGCTCAATTTAAAATGAACTTTTCTATCATACCAAATATAATAAAAATGGAAATCCAACACCTGTTATACTAGAGCTGGAGGATGCTGGCATTAGCTAAGTTTGAAAAATGTAACTTAAAAAAAATTCACTTCAGATATACAAGATTACATAACAAAGGAAAAGGAAACTGAGTTTACATTATTTACCTTTAGCAAAATAATCTCTCCATGACATAGTAACACTGGTTTTGAATCTATGAGACCAGTACCACGTGATTCCGTTCGACAAAATAGCTTGCATTGTAAAATGAACAGTATTCATCAATAAGGGAGCCGGGAACTTTCCCAAATTGTCTCCTAACAGACTTTTGTTATACCTAAGAAAATAAAGGCAGCAAAGGTTAATAATTTTCTATCATTAAATCATTTTTAAATCAAAGAAATCGATACTACTGATGATGGATGATGTAGAATGGGAGCTTACAAGGTCAAAAATAGGCTGCAAATGTACCATACTAGTACGAAGAACAATGTTTTTATTACACTTGCAGCAGAAATCGGAAACTTTGAATTAGCGGATAATGTCTTGTGGTCATCCACTGAAATAGAGTGATCTATGTCCTGTAGCTCCCTTGCAGACGCCTTCTCAACGTCAAAAGGCAAAAGCTTTTCGTGATCATTTCCATCTAGCTGGATGGAAGAACTAACTAAGGTATCACCACTGTTCAAGCGCTTACTCCCCCTTGGAGATATATTGCTGCGGTCCCTGTCCATGTCTGAACCCTTGTTCTCTAGCTCTCCCTGTTCGGGCAGAGGCAATTCAAAGTCAGGATCTTCTTCTACCTTGGCATTCGTATTTTCTATATCAACTTGCACTCTTCCATTTTCATCAAACCAGCGAGAAAATGAGGGATCCCTGTGAATACCGGATTCTTCGCTTCCACTCTGAGTGGATTTGGCTCCTGAATTCTCAACCTTTTCTGTGTCCACACCACTCTCCACCATCTCCTATCCAAATCTAAATTAATTCATTGATACCCTCCAAATTGTTCCCAGTGGGCTAAGATTATGACTGGTTTCCGCAAAATCAGACAACAGCATCTGTTAACTTACGAGCATCATGAATCTAGCACGAATACGATATTCCAAGTCTTGTCCAGATGTCAAAAGTACTCAAAACACCAGTAGAAAGATTTAGCCACGCAACCCCTGAACATCTAAGCTTGGATTAATCTGGGAAGACTCCAACAGTTCCCACACACATATTCAAAATACCTATTAAACAAAGCTAAAGCCTAAAACTTCCAAAGTATTGGCTAAACTGAATCCAACATGACTCAACTTGATGAAGATTAAGCTTGGAAACCAAAAGTTAAAACTAGAGTCTACATGTAAACGATCACTGAGCTGAAATCTTCTAAGACTTTCCCAGAATTATCTCAAGTAAAAACTTTGTATGAGACAACTTCAGAGGAACCAAATGAAACAAATGGCACAGCATTACAGCTGGAACACAAACATACAAACCAACGTTGTTACAGTTTCCTCTAAAACATCCAGATCAAACAAAATCCAAACCAATAACTGCTGAGAACACACACATTAAGACAGGTACACAAATGCCAAGTAGCTGAGATTACAAGAAGAACCCAGAAACTTTCCACCCTCAAAAATACGTGCCGCATATATATAAATACAGAGTTTTGAGATAAAATGGGAGTGATAGAAATTGAAAAGGGGAGAAGAAGGAATAGAACTGACCTGAGATTATGTAAGAGGAGATTGAGATAGAATGGGCGCGGGAAAGATTGGGAGAGAGAGATCTATGAGCTGAGGAAAGAAAGGGGGGAGATAGGGAAAGAGATCCAATCTGGGATTTGTTTTGGAGATTTTTATATGTACTTGGTCGTTTGGTGCGAAGTCAGAGCCCAGAAACAGGACAGGGGGCTTTTATTGCTTAATCTTTGGTTTCTTTCTTCTTCTCTTTTAGGTGGCATTGTTCAGATGTTATGTATTAAGTCAAAACTTAATATTAAATAATAGTTGGAGAAAAATATATTCGTTACCCATCAACTCAAACCCCAAAAAGTAGCGATTTAGGTAGAAATTTTTAGACTAAAACTAACTACACGAGACAAAAAATCGATTGCTAATCGTTAATAAAAATGTTTTAGTTTTATTTTCTCACCTTGAAATGGGGTAAAAATGTCAATAAAAATTATACCGGATCTAGTTAGAAGTTTGCTAGATACATTTAAAAACGCCCATTGATTTCTATTCATGCACAGTATAGATTTTTGTTTCCTTTGTTTACATGTTGATCCTATATGATGATTTTTTTTTGTGATGATACTTCTCGTATCAAAATCTATTAATAAACAACATGATACACATACGTTAATAAAATTTGAACTCATGATTTCAATGATGTCAATTAGTCTGAATAACTAAGCAACGGATCAATAACATAATATTCACTATGTAACCTGTATGTCAACTTTATATAGTATTTTCATGAATTGAGGAGGATTGATTTGTCAAAGCATTTTGCCTTAGCAGTTCTATGTCTTATTTCCATTTTCCAAGATCACATATTTTCCTTCCACCAACCTTGAAGTTTGAGGCTCACCATGATAGAATATGAATAACGATTGATATTCCTAATGTTTAACATAACCTAATAGGTTGTGTCAAGTAATAAAGTTTAAAAGAATCTGTCTTATTACTACAACGTCGTCATCTCTCTCTCTCTCTCTCTCTCTCTCTCTCTCTCTCTCTCTCTTTCTCTCTCTCTCTCTCTCTCTCTCTCTCTCTCTCTCTCTCTCTCTCTCTCTCTCTCTCTCTCTCTCTCTCTCTCTCTCCAAAACCTAGCTAAGGTCTCTCTCTAAGGTTAGGGTTCCAAACCGAGATGAGATTTGTGCGAGCACCTGCATCATATTGAGACATGGCTGATATTGATGCTATATATGGCAGTGTGTTTGGTGTCAGCTTTGGAGTTTGTTACGGGAGTTAAAATCAGGAGACCTAACTTCTCGTAGCATGTTTTTCGATGTGTCAGCTTAGTGGGACATGCATGCCACAAATGTCAAGTCAAACCGAGACGAGATTTTTTGCGAGCACCTACATCATATTGAGACATGGCTGATACTGATGCTATATATGGTAATGTGTTTGGTGTCAGCTTTGGAGTTTGTTACGGGAGCTAAATTCAGGGGACCTAACTTCTCGTAGCCTGTATTCCGATGTGTCACCCCAATGGGACCTGCACACAAAAGATGTCAAGTCAAAAGGCCAGCGGTGCACTGGCCTTTAACCCTCCGAAGCTCAAATTAGTATCTGGAACATAATTCAAGTTCAGGAGTTAAGGACTTAGGAATACGTTACCCTTTTTAGGTGGTTTGTTTGGGCCTTTTATAGGTGCATTGGGGGATGGACTAGGCCCTTTCTTCGATGTGGGAATGTAAAACAACACATGGCGTACTTGTTGTTCAAGCGAGCCACCTTGGGTGGCATTAATGGCGGTCTGAGCCAGCGGTGAGGCTGCCGGGTCAGCCAGCCGGCCACCTAGCATTACTGGGTTACCTGTCGTCGGTCCGACGACCGGAGTAGGAGGAGATTTACGTGGGAAGAACCCCGCTCATAGGGAGGTGTTAACAAGTCCCCAAGTCCCCGGTCGAGGAGATTCCTTGGGTGGGTAGTTTCATATCATTATTTCTGGCGTAAAAATCCGAGTTCAAATTGCTCGAGACCCGGGCCAGTAAGAATGTGACCAAGGAGCTCGATGTCAGGCACACGGGTTAACTAACACTCGAGGGCATCCATTTCCGGAGAGTGACCTAGGATCTCGGGACTGGGCACGAGGGTTATCTGTTTTCCGGAGCATCCATGGATTTGGAGTGTGACTTAGGATCTCGGGGCTAGGCACGAGGGTTAATAACCTCCAGAGCATCCATAGATCTATAAAGTGTTCGAGGATCTATGTATTAGACACTTCGGTTAACTAAATGCTCGAGCATCCATAGCCTGAAGTGTAATATCCTGAAAATTTATAATTACTTTCTAAGTACATATCGGGGATTATTAATTAGGTGTGTGCTTCGATTTTATAGTGCGAGGGTGAAAATGAAATTGATCGAGCAAGTAATCACTCGAGAACGTTATCGTGAGGGGTCGAGTGTTGACTTTTTAGTCGTTGGGAATCTCAAAATACTTCCTTCATGAAAGTCGTAGAGCTCGTCGATACGAGTTCGTAGACACGCAACACGCGACATGCATCATTTGGAGGTCGTATGTAAACGTTGTAATCATTAGAAGCTTTGGGTTCCGAAAAAAATGTGAATATAAATAGAAACTTTCTTTTTAAGTTTTCATTATTTGCACAACTCATCTTTTCTCCCTTCTCTCTCTCTCTCCACGCGCACCTCTATCAGAAACAAAATTTCTCTTCTGACCCGACTGAACCCGGCTGACCTGACCTGCCACTCCAATGCTGCCCGACCTCGCCGCCAGCCCCAATCCTCTCACCACTCCTTTCCGCGCCTCCTTGTTGTGGTGGCTTGTCCCAGTTTACATCGTGTAGCGCAAATCGAAGGTTGAAAGACGACTCGGTTCTGAGCCAACTTCAATTTCAAGTCTTCCGGCGGTAATCGGACGTTCAACCACTTCATTCATGATGTTTCCTCATGTCTAGAGCCAATTAAGCAAGCCTTGATGTCTATTTCGAAGGATTGAAGTGGATGTGATGAAATTCAATTTTCGCAGCAGTGGAAGAGGGCATTTCAGATTTTTTTTTTTGCAACGGGTCCGAACCAAAAAGATGCCCCTACTCCTAGTCTTGATTATGTTGTGCTGCAACTCAGTTTGGAATGTGGAGTGTCCAATTTTGAAGTTCATGTGGTGACGAAAATTCAGGTAGTCTTCCCGTCGATTTTAGGACTTCCTCAAGTATGAAAGCGTATTTCCATGCTTTGATGTCTGTGAGTGTGGTGTTGGATTGTGGAGAGGTCAGGAAGTTTAGGGAAGAGCTTTAGGCAGCCTACTATGGTGGCTTGCAACAGTGCAACCAACTAATTACAGAGCTTTTGATGGCTCTAGTGTCCCATGCTCGTCGATACGAGCGTTTTAGTATTAATTTGGTTGTTTTGGTACCATATGAAGATGTGAGGATTCCGAATGATTTGATATTTCATTCTTGGTAAGTGACATTTTAGAG
Organism: Argentina anserina; assembly: GCF_933775445.1. NCBI lineage: Eukaryota > Viridiplantae > Streptophyta > Magnoliopsida > Rosales > Rosaceae > Argentina > Argentina anserina. The sequence goes on from NC_065877.1 coordinate 21,005,809, forward strand.
CATTGTTTTGGTAGAGGTATTGGATTATTGAGTATTCCATGACCTTGGGAGGTCTGGGTGAAAGAGTTGTCTCGTAAGACAAGTCTTCGGGTTATATTTGTGTGTTGGGTTTGAGTCAAAGTCTTTAGTTTCTAATCGGTACTAAGTTTTAATTTTGATTGTTAGGTGATTGACTTGGAGGCTTTAATCTATGTGTTGATATCGTAGAAGACGCATCGGGATTTAAGGTGCATAAGTCTCATAATGATCGCCATGATCAAAAGCAGTTTATAATTATTGAATCGCTAAATGTGAAGTTGTTTTTTTACAAATAAGTTTTGTTTTAACTCATATGAACTTGATCGACTACAATTGATAAGTACGTAAAATAGTTTTATTATAAAAATGATTTTTGAAAAGTTTAGCGATCGTGAACTATAGTTGGTGTTAGTGAGTGATTCTTAAGTAAATGCCTACGTATATATGGAATATATGTATTGATGGTGTGGAATGGTGATATGTTATAATTAAGTTATATGGTGTAATGGTTATTGTTGGATGAAGGGACCGGAAGGAAAGAAAATGTACCTTCCGAGTAATTTTGATTATTTGATGTTGATTGTGGTTTATTGTGGCAGAATGGAAGAAAATGTACCTTCTGGTAAAAGTGTTGTTTTATTTGTGAATTTCTATTGGTTTTTCAAAAGTGACATATTGTGAGTTTATATTTGTTTTGCCAAACTGGCGTATTGTGAGTTTCTATTTGTTTTGCCAAAGTGGCGTATTGTGAATTACTATTTTTTTTTCAAACTGGCGTATTGTGAATTTCTATTTGTTTCATCAAAGTGAAGGCTAAAGTGGCGATAGGCAGTATCAAAACTACACCTTGGCCGGGTGTGGGGATAATTCGCTAGAGCTCTAGTATTTTTGCCAATCTATTCTTAAGGGCAACTGAGGGTTATTGTAACCTCAGGAATATAGTTTTGTCAGTTGAATAGTTATTCTTTTTCATCTTGTTGTTGTTGGGTCAAGGGTCCATGAAGGACTAGGACCATGGATTGTGATATTTTCTTGGGTTCATATTGAGTTGCTAAATTCTTCGTTTTGTGATTTTCTTCTATTTATATGTGATCTCCTGAACTAAACTTTATGAAGAGATTACACTTATTTTATTTACTTTTATTTGTGAATTTCTGAACTATGCTTTTATGCAGTAATCACAAATTCATCTTTCCATGCTCTCTTTTTGTATGCGTGTGACCTCCTGAACTAAACTTTATGCATGGATTACACTTATCTTATTTACTTTTATTTGTGAATTCTTGAACTATGTTTTTATGCAAGAATCACTAACTTTTATCTTGCGTTTTCGTTTGAGTGTGATTCGTACAATTAGATGTCGTTGCTTGTATCTGAAAAATTATAAGCATGTGTTCTGTAATTAAGTTTACTCATACGAGCTTAAAAAGCTTACCAGTTTGTTTGTTTACAATCTGGTGCACCAATCTATGGTGTATAGTTATATGTGCAGGTAGAGGTATTCAGGTTCGTAGCATGAGAGATTAGAGAAGTTGTGCACAACGATGTAAGGGTAATAATCAAAGTTGATTCGAATGATCACATTTTCAAATTTGAATTTTATTGTTCAAAATTCGGGGCGTGACATGGAGTGTGGTTAAGACCTGGTGAGTGGCCTAAGATCTCAATGTTAGATGCATAGGCTAACCAACAGTCAGAGTTAGGCACATGGGTTAACTAGCCTTCGGGGCATCAATAGACTTAGAGAGTGACATTGGATCTCGGGGCTAGGCACGAGGGTTAGCTAGCCTCCGAAGCATCCATGGATCTGGAGAATGGCTAGGGTCGGTGATTTTATTTAATCTGGAGTATCATGGTGAGTCCCCAAAGTCCCCAGTCAATGGTAAATCACACCGAAACCGGCCAGAGCAAATGACCAGTCTACTCAGGGGGTCTGGCATTTAATGCAAGAGACAAAAGTGGGGCCTTTAAGGATTTTAACGTCGTTGACGTCGGTGTTCATGTTGACACTTGGGGAACTGTAGCGAGTGGGGGTCAGTTAGGGTTTTATGAGATTATGTGCGTGTGTGGGGCAAGTCAGTTTGGGAACATAGGAGTTTCGTGGGTTAGTGGGGCACATGTCAGTGATTTGACGGTTGTTGCCTTTTAGGTTCAACGACCTAGATGAATTCGAGCGGCTATATATAGAGGGAGAGGAAATTGGATTTCTTTTCACACTTGTATGAGATTGAAAGGTACATAGCGAAAATAGAGATCAGAAGAGAAAGAAGAGAAATAGGAGAGAATAGAGAGAGAGAGATATATATATTTTCGATGGTTTTTATTCGGAAAAGTGCGAAAAAACCGACATTTACAACCACCAAATTCAACTACGACACCGATTCCAACCACCGAAGGTATGCACTAGATCTAAAACTGGTTTTTCTTGTGTTCAGGGTGAATTTTTGGGGTTCCGGGCTGATTTGTATTGATTTGGGGGTTGTAGCAAATAGGGAAGTCGGCCAGAGTGTTTTGGAGTGGGGATGAGGTTTGTGAGCGATGCAGGGTCTTTGAGTAACCCACTCGGTTTTTTGTTACAAGTAATCGAAGAAATGGCAGAAAGGAGAGACGTTGAGGCGGGTTCTAGCGGAGTGCAAGAAGAGGAGTTTTGGTTGGGGGACCAATGCATAGACCCTCATAGGAGGAACGCCACCGATGAGGAGATAGTAGCCATGCAGCCGATGTTTAAGATTCCTAAGGAGGTCGTACTGAGGCCCTTGGTGGAGGGGGAGTTGGCACACGATCAGCCCCCGGGCACGTGTTGTGTGTCAGAGCACACGCTAGTGTGTGGGTTATCTTTCCCGCTACCATGGTGTGTGTAGTACACACTCTCGTGCCTCAATATTGCCCCAGGGCAAGTAACCCCCAACATGTGAAAACAGTTGTTGGGGACCATGGTCATCTTCCAGGCCTTGAGGCAGCAGAAGCCGTCTTGGAGGGAGTTCCTGACAAGCTGGGTGCCCAAATACTCTGACAAGGCGGGGAGCGGGGGCCGTATGAGGTTGGCCACCCCCGGCCAGAATTACGCCCTGTGGAGGAATGATCCGCCGAGTGGTAGCCCAGATCATTGGCATGAGCAAGTGTTCATCATGGACAAGGCTTGGCAACATCTGGACACACTTTATCATGCCCAGGTCCTTTAAGCTGATATGTAAGTGTATCTCCCAATCCGTGATGTTTCCCCCGGCGGACTGGTCGACCTTGTGCTTGTGTCGTCCGGGGGTTAACAAATTCTACTGTCTTGACAAATTGCTTGGTAAGCCACTGCATTCGGGTTTTTACGTGATTGTTTTCTATTTGGAGTTGGGTGCTGATTAGTTATTTTTATTGCACAGGTGCCGGTGGAGGCCGTCGATGCCCGGAAGGAAAAACCCCGGTCCTGATGACCATCCGACAAACTTCGAGGTCCAGGTGGTGCTGGAGGAGCATTACAAGGAGTAATGCAAGCTCGATGTGGATGTGAAAACTGTGCAGATGTTTCCTACGGTGTTGCAACTGCTGCACGACAAAAGGTTATACCAGATCTTGCTGCTAGTGGAGGAGTACCTGGAGCTGTCGAAGGAGGTGGCGACGTTTTGGGAGGTGACGAAAGCTGGAGAACCCCTGGTTCGTCCGAAGGGTGTGATGGAGCCAATTGAAGGTCCAGGAGCCGCGGAGGGGCTGACTGTCGGATCAGAGGGGGAGAGGGAGATCTTGGGAGTGGCACCCAGGGAGGAAGAGGTTGTGCGCTAGAACAAGTGTTGTCGTTGGTGCAGCTAGAGGGGGATGATCAAGCGGCGGATGCACCGCGAGCGGAAGTGGGAAGGAACGGGGATAGTGTGGAGGAAGATGGGGTGATTGTTGGCGCCTCGGAGGTCCGACGAAAGAAGAACCATGGCGAAGGGTCGGACCAAGGGTCTAGGAGGGCGAAAAAATCAAAGTCCTCCAGCGGGGAGATCCGGTCTAAAGCATGGCGGGGTTGGCCGGGGTCGAGGAGCTGGCACCCCACCTGCGCTGCATGGTGGAGCATATGAGGCATAGGTTCCAAGGGCCCACATTTCGGCATAGCGAGGATCCGGCGAAGAACTTCCAGGAGGCGAAGAAGAACTTGGTCCGGGTATGCCACATTCCTTGTTGTTTTTCCCTTGTTTTCGTAACAAGCATTGGTGTTTGACTAAATGTTTGTTGTCCGCAGGCGCTGGTGTGAGTCTTTGACACCAGAGACTTCTTGGAGTCACATGCTTGTGGCTAGGAGGAGAAAGAAAGGACCGTTGAGGAGTATGTAGCAGCAAACTAACGGCTCCTAATAAAGGTGAAAAAGCTAGAAGATCAGCAGGCAACTAACTCGAACTGGCTAGCCGAGGCGAACGGGGCGGTGGAGGAGCTAAGGGCAAATCTCTAGAAAAGTAAGGAGTCAGTCACCGCCAACAATATGAGGGTGGCGGAGCTAGTTGGAGAGTTTTCGAAGGTGGAGGAAGAGATGGCAAACACGAAGGCAGAGAAAGGTAAAGTGTGAGGAGGAGGAGAAGAAGGCTTTAGAAAGTAATTGCAAGATGCAATGACTACCCAGCTTAACATAAGGATGAAGGAGGAGCAGAAGCCGGTGAGGAAGTTGTGGGATGCCCGGGAGGACAAGTTCATGAAGCGGGTCAAGGAGGAGAAGGTTGTTGTTGCGGCGTGGGCGAGGGAGGCCTATGAGAATGGGGTCATCGATAGCCGGCAAGAATTCATTTACATCGAACTAAAGCTTGGATATGTCAACTTTGACAAGGCTCATATCTACCTAGAGGACATTAATGCTCGAGCGACACAGATGGAAGAGCTACAGAAAAGTGATGAAGGAGAGAGACCAGAGAGCAACAATATTTCAGCACCGAGTCCCCGGCCCGTGGAGTTGGAAAAAGGCAAGAGAAAGGAGAAGGCTTCCGGCTATGATGCCAAGTTTGGGGGCAGCGCCAAGCACTCGGTGCCAAGTCCTCGAGTCAGTGTTCCAATTCCTATTCCCTCGAGGGGTTTGGGGTGAGTCTTCCAACAAAGGTCGGCCAACCTATGATGGGACCAGGTCGAGGCCGCAAGAGGGGTTGAGCGGCCGGATGGAGACTTTTCTTTTTTTTCTTTTTTTTACAAGTGTAATCAATTCCGTTTGGCCAAGAAAATTTAATGAACACGTTTGTTGCTTTTGGCGATTACATTTCAAGTGTCATGATCGGAGGGCAAATATTACAACATCAATATGAGGAATAATGAACTTGGTGATTACATTATTGAATCAAAACTTCTCAATTGACTAAGTCTGTAGGAGAAATATTACAACATCGATATGAGGAATAATGAACTTGGATTAAGTAAATTGGAGATAATAAACAGGGCGACTGTAAGTGCTGGGTGAAACTACTTAGGGAAATAATGGAGATGTTGGGTGTTCCATGGATGTGATAACTTACTGTGCGAAAGGAACTGGAGATACAATAATGGAAAGTGGGACTAAAGGACAGTTGGAGTAGTTGGCGTATTGGTGGCATCATATACATGAGCCAACAATGGGCTTTGAATCAGCCTCCATCGTTGGACAATAATATCTTGTCCGGTGGGATTTAAATGACAAATTTCTTGCAAAGAATCCAACACCTAGAGGCCATGTTATGGAGCTAAACACTTGAGTTGCGGGAAATATTGTCATCACCAGTAGAGTTGTCCATCTCAGACCATGTACAATGCAGCCTTGTGGCACAGACGTTTAAACTCCGCCTCGTCCCCCAACAATTCTCATGTTGTAAGGAACTTAACAAAGGGATCCATCCATGAAGGTGGTAGAAGCTGCACGACTGTAAATATCTTAGAGTAGGGTCGGCTGATGCTTGGACGCTCGAATGTCTCCACATGGATCCCGGGCACTGTGGTTCTAGGTTCGGCGGTTGTTAGCCTGGATAAGGCATATGCTTTGGTATTCCTAGCCCAGGGTATCTGCTTGATTTGAAATGAATCAAAATTTCGGAGCAATAACATGGCCAGATTCTGATAGGAGATGAGTTGGGGGTGGTTAGATGGTAATTCTCATCAACCTAATTGACCACCAATTGGGAGTCACTAAAGATTCAGACCTTGGTTGCTTTTAATTCCCGACACAACTGTGTCTCAGCGACCAAGGCTTCATGCTCAGCCGTATTATTAGAGGCTTCGAACTTGAACCAAAGGGTGTAGAGTATTCATTCCCCTCTAGATCGATGATAATCACCCCTACTCCATTGGAACTCTTGTTTGCCGAACCATCCACATAAAGATCCCACACTGGCGCCGGTACGGTAGCCTTGGCGGTACTTATGTCCTTGGTTCCCTTTGGCGGGATGAATTCAGCTATAAAATCAGCAGCAGCCTGACCCTTTAGCGTTGTCCCCGATACTTAAATTGGATGTCAAATTCTCCAAGTTCATTGGCCCACTTTACCAGCCGTCTCGAGGTTTGTAACTTCTGGAGAATTTGGCGGAGCGAGTGATTGGTTAGAACATGGATATTATTGGCCTGGAAGTATTGATGAAGTCGCCACGCTACGACAATCAATTCCAAGCTGAGCTTCTCAATCTACGGATACCTAGTCTCGGGGCCATTAAAGCATTTTTCACTGTAACACACTGGGAGCTCTTTGCTATCTTCCTGCCGGATCAAAGCAGAACTCACTGTTATCTGAGAGACTGCCAAGTATAAAAATAAAACCTCCTCGGGTACTAGGGTTGAGATTTTCAGAACAGTGGCAACATATGCCTTTATTTGGACAAAGGCTCTCTCCTGCTCTGAGCCCCATCTAATCTTCTCCCGGTGCTAGGTGCGGAGTATTATGAAGAAATTGGAGCATTTGTCCGTTAAGCGAGAGATGAAACGGGCGAGGGCTATGATCCGGCCGGTGAGGCACTAGACTTCGTTCTAGATCATTGGTGATTTTATGTCCAGTATTGCTTGGACCTTCTCGGGGTTGGCCTATTTGCCCCGCTTGCTAACCATAAAACCTAAAAACTTTCCACCGACAACAGCCATCACACACTTGGTGGGATTCAATCTCAATCCGTGGTGGAGAAGGATGGGGAAAACCTTGTCTAGATTGGCCATATGTCTGGCTGCCGTTTTGCTTTTAATGACCATGTCATCCATATAGAGCTCCACGGTCTTACCAATTTCTTGCTCAAACATTCGGGTGACCGCCTTTTGATAAGTTTCTCCGGCATTTCTCAGCCAGAAAGGCATGACCTGATAAAAGTACAAACCTTTGTCAGTCACAAAGGCTGTGTTCTTCTGGTGATCCGAATGCATCTTAATCTGGTTATATTCGGAGTAGGTATCTAAAAAACTTAACAATCTGAAATTGGCCATTGCATCTACCAGCTGATCTATCCGGGGGAGTGGGAAGCTGTCAATTGGGCAGACCTAATTCAGATTAGTGTAATCCGTACACATTTTCCATGATCCATTTGGCTTCTTAACCATCACAACATTGGAGACCCACGTTGGGTAGTTGACTTCCCAGATGAACTTAATGTCCCGGAGATGCTGGACTTCAGCCTGAATAGCGTGGTATTTTTCTTGAATTAAGGCCCGGCGTTTCTAGCAGATCGGTCGTGAGCCCTTTAGAATATTTAGCTTGTGGGAAATGATGTCGGTGCAGATCACTGACATGTCTGCATAAGACCAGGCAAAGACAGGTTGCTGACTCCGGAAATAAGCCATAAGTTGGTCCCGGAGGTTCGGCTCCAACCCGGTACCAATCTGGACCTTCCTATCTAGGAGCGTGTCCGAAAGACTTATCCACTCAGTCTCTTCAATTGAAGCCGGCCGTGCCTGCGGTGGATGTTTGGCCAGTCTCTTCTCGGGGATCATCGACGACCTCCATTAGTGCCACCAGCATCATCTCAAGTTGTCCCCGTCTGGCCGAAATAAAGTCAAGATAGTCCTGGAGTATTTCGACCTTATCTCCGACGACCGTTAAAATTCCGCCCGGTGTTGGAACCTTTAGCATGAGTGTGTGCCTAAAAATTATATATTGGAGTCCCCACAATACAACAAGGAGCCGGGTGGTGATCATGACATGTTTCAATCCAGATCCAAGTGACAAACTCAAACGATCCGAACGGAGGGAATGCACAATCTCCCCGGAAAAGCTGACTAGTGGGTCATGGTTACTATAGAATTTCGTCCGGTCCAAGTGGAGTTTACGGTAGCAATCAATGAACATGACATTGATCATTTCCCCAGTGTCGACCAATGCCCCCCGACACGAATAATGATCTACATGCACTGTTATCAACAAAGGATCATTCTGGGAGGTCCAAACAGTTGTCTCTCGACTGGAGAACTGGATCGTGTCCCAAGCGATCGGGGCGGTCTTGGCACCCTGGTTGAGTTTGAAGAGCTCAAAGGCCTGTTGGCATTTCGCCAGTTTGTGAGGCAAGGGGCGGAGCGCTCCACCCCGCAGGGTCGCAATCTCTCCATAGACTTGTATGGAATTTACGTTGGTCTTCAGGGTTCGATATTGGTTCAATTTTTTAGCTCAGACCAACTCCTCGATGGCGGACTTCAGGGAGTAGCTAACATCTGTGTCGTGCCCCAAATCAGAGTGGTAGGCACATTATTTCCCGGTGTTGGTCTGGATCGGCCTTTTGTCATACCGCCGCCTTGGAGGTTTAGTAGGAGGTCCCTGTGGCGCTCATATATATGTCGACATAGGACATTGTGAGGTTCATGAAGACCTCGTTCCGTGGAGGCTCTGCCGTCTATACCTCATCAGTGACCTGTAATTCTTGGTCAGATATGGGTCTGGACGACCTTGATTATCCCCGCGTTCTCCACGCTTGTCTTTCGTCTTTCTATGCTGGCCGTTCTGCCCATTTGTCGCATGGGGCAGATCTAGTCTATCCCAGGCAGACCGTTCTCCCCTGCCCCTGGTTATTGTTTTGTGTCCGAAGGATTCTCGTAGATCTGATGGAGGAATGTGGGAACGCCATCACAGTGATTGCATAATCCAGATCGTAGCATCGCACCATGGCGGTCTGCCATCGGGATACAAAGTGCTGAAGACTTTCCTCCCACTACTATTGTATTCTGAGCAGGGAGTTTGTGTCATGGTGTGCATTGGCCTACAAGATAGTGGTTAAGAAACTTTCTTATAAGCTGACCGAAGCTATCCACCGAGTCTAAGTGAAGGCTGAGAAACTAGCACATGGCCTCATCCGTGAGCGTTTCCTGGAAGGCGTGGCACGATTGGGGATCTGTGTAACGCATACTTGCTAACGCGAACTAGAAATTCTCCAAGTGGGTGTATGGATCAGAACATCCATTGTACTTGGTGACTATGTAAATGGTCTGACTCGACCATTATATCCCCCGTGCAATAGGCGGGGCATGCTCCGGGTCTCAATCTCGTCCACCATGGTGATTAAACTATCCAGGGTGTCATTCATTCGTAGCAGGAGCTGGGTCTGGAGATCTTTCACGGGTAGCAGTTCAGCTGCGACCTCCTAGTTGTCATGACCAACCCCGGGATAATCTTCCGAGTCCAAGTTCATGAATTGTGGTAGTGGTGGTGGCCCATCTAGTAATGTTTTGATCAAGGGTTGGGTGACCTGCACCGTCTTCCGGGGTAGTCCCAATCATAGTGGCGATCCACGTGTTCCTGTCACGGTTGACACTCGCGTGCTTGGAGTAAGAAACCGTAGCCGCGCTATTTATAGTGTCGTATACGTGCCAATACGGCCCTCGAGGGCAGCCAAGAGGAGCCATTGTTCTTTCTCAAATTCGGCTGCACGTGCCGCCTTGGAGCGTACGGCTCGGCACTCTGCCTCCATCTCGGCCTTGAGCTTTTTATTATCTTCAAATTCTAGTTTAAGTGTGGTTTCGAGGTCAGTGAAGGGAACCTGGGACGGCCATCCGACCATATGTTCCAAGTCGGGGAATAACCTTAGTGAAAGCGCTTTGTCTGCCTCCAAAGGAGGGGACTGGCAAGGCAATAGCAGATTCTCATCATTTAAGATGGTCATTGTGAAGCTGGTGGGTCGTGATGACGAGGGCCGTCCTTCTAGCGCCAAATGTTACGAGAGCTAAATCCGGGAGATCTAAATTCCCGTAGCATGTATTCCGATGTGTCAGCTCAGTGGGACCTGCACATAACATGTCAAGTTATAAGGTCAGCGGTGTGCCAGCCTTTGACCCTCCGAAGCTCAAATTAATGTCCGGAACGAAATTCAAGTTCAGGAGTTAAGGACTTAGGAATACGTTACATTTTTAGGTGGTTTGTGTGGGCCCTTTATAGGTTCATTGGGCAATTGACATCATACCTTTGCGAGTTTTTCTCCGGGTGACCAATATACATCCTTCATCATCGGCATTAAAGGAAACTTGGGGGATAGGCATGGAAGCATGACATTCTTTACTTCTTTGGTCTTCTTATATTCGCCTGCCTCCTTTGTGAAGTGGAATGGTGCTTTCATTGGGTGAAAGGGGAATAGAACTGGCCCGAATGATCCGAACATTACAGTAGTGCAATTGACTTCAGCAACGTCGTTAACGTCCAACTCAATCTTCCCTTGCTTGGCGAGATTCATTATCAAATCCTTGAGAACAAAGCAATTATCTATAGGGTGACTAACGGGCGATGATATTTGCAATACTTCGGATCGTTGACACGATGCATTTCTTCTGGACGCTTGCACTCCGGAAGATCTATTATCTTATTTTTGAGCAGATCCTCTAACATGCCCGCCACATCAGAGTCTGGGAACGGGTATGTCTTTCGCTCCATCTCCTTCAACGTGCGTTTACTCCTATAGTAGGTTCAAGGAGGTTCCACCTTATTCAACTCCTTCTTATCCCGCGTAGAGATCTTAACAGGTGCAGTATTGATGACCATTGATTCTTTGGAAAGTTTCTTCACAACCTTATCAAATCTGCTTCTGAAGACTTTGTCTTTTCGTTGGTCAACCAGGGACTCATTCTTTCCCTTGTGACTTTCCAAGCTTAGCTCCATGTCATGGGCTCGAGTAGCCAACTCTTCGAAAGAACGAGGCTTGATTCCTTGCAAGATGTATAGCAAATCAAAGTGCATGTCTCGGATGCACATTTCAACGGCTGACACCTCTGACAGTCGGTCTTTGCAATCAAGGCTAAGTGAGCGCCATCTATTGATGTAGTCGACCGCGGGTTCATCCTTTCGTTGATTCGTGTTAGTTAGCTCCATCATGCTCACCGTCCACCTTGTACTAAAGAATAAATTGAGGAACTCGCGCTCCATTTGGTCCCAACTATCAACGTACTCCGGCTCTAAGTTTGTATACCACTCAAATGCATTTTCCTTCAACGAGCTAACAAACTGCTTGACAAGGTGATCGCTTTCTGTCCCGGCGTTACTGCAAGTCTCCACAAAGTGGGCGACGTGTTGCTTTGGGTTCTCTTTACCTTCAAATTGTTGGAACTTTGGTGGTTGATACCTCAGCTGTATCCTTAAGTTGTCGATCCTCTTAGTGTAAGGTTTGGAGTATGTGAGGGAGTCACAAGAAAGACCTCCATATTGAGCCCGGATTGAGTTGGTAATGATGTCCTGCAATTGCTGGAGTGACAAGGAACCAAACGAGTCGTCATTGTTCTTGGACACTTCTCCCTTTTCATTTACTTTGCTCTTGGCAGGCGACCCTTTGGTGGAGTTCTCAGCATCTTGATCTTCCAACTTGTTATAATGTTCAACGATTTGCACTTCCTTCTCTTCAACCGTTCGGGTGAGTTTTTCAACCATCTCCAATAGATTGGAGAGTTTCTCCTCGATTGTGGATGTCTCCGTCACCACGACCTGCGCATTGTCATAAGAGAATTCAAGCATCATAGAATGAAAGTTATCGCCATCTTCTTTGGGACTTCCATGGTATGATGTCGTGCTTGATTCGTCATCAAAGAAAACGTCTTCTAGGATAAGGCCATCACCATGAACAGGTAGAAGAGATTTCTCCTTTGGCTCTTTCTCCTTTGACACTTGTTTCTTCCCACTTTGAGAAGCATGCTCTATTGCTCCCAAGCTCTCCAAGGTGATGACTGGTTGACGAGGCTTACTAGCAAGTGCCATAAATGTTGTGGGTTGAGCTCTAGCCACGCTCCGGGTGACAAGGGCAATCGGTTCACTCTTTGATTTGGAGAATGCTTCTTTGGATTTCTTGACCGGCTCTGCCTCTCCGTTTGACCTCGCGGTTGTGGACTTGGATTTCGTCGATGGAACGGCTTGGTTGTTCTTGGAAGCCATCACACAAACGAATTTGAAGATTTCTTCGGAGAAGGAGATGAGAGGCCAAAAAGGTCCCACTGGGCGTGCCAATTTGTAGAACGGGAATTTGAAAACAAATAAGAGTGCAGACACGTGTACACATAAAAATGTGATTTATTGATAATCAAGCGCGACGTTACAATCTTTGTGAACTCCTCTGATTCTATCTCCGTATGTAGCTTGGCTCAAGGGTGACATGCACTTGATCTTGAGAATTTGAGTTTGGATTTGGATTTGATGAAGAACGAGCGATTTGGTAGTTTGACGATTCTTCATGGACTTGAGTTTGGATTTGGATTTGATGAAGAACGAGCGATTTGGTAGCTTGACAATTCTTCGTGGACTTGAGTTTGGATTTGATGAAGAACGAGTGATTTGGTAGCTTGATAGTTCTTAGTGGACTTGGGACTTCGGGATTTCTCGAGAGTGATCTTGCTCAAGTGACTTTCTCTCTTTTTCTCAAGTCTCATTCTCTTCATGTTGGAAATAATAAATTTCTTTAATTGTATAATTAAATCAATATGTATTTTCTGATTAATTTAAAATTAATTATTCTTATAACTGAATTAAACAGAAAATAATTGATTTAATTATAACCGTTAAGGAATTTATTAATTTAATCAAATGTCCGATTACCATTTTGAATCGTCACATTTAATATCCGATTTAAGTCGGAATTACGTAGCTTCGATTACGATCATCCATTTATGTGCTGACATGAGTTTTATTCGGATCTGCACTAACTTTGTTGACTTTTGGGCAACATGTACAATTTTGTCGGGCTTTTAGTCGATTTAATCATTTAATAAAGATAATTTACTTCATTAATTTTTATGTGTCTACAAGTGCAAAAGAAGGACATGCATACGGTGGTGATTTGTAAACTGCATGACAATGTGTGCGGATAAGTCCCTAAGTTCTAATAAGAGAAGGAAGAACATTGAGGAGTGTTTTAAGCCCCTAAAAATGGTGTTGAACATTAGAAGGCATAATATCAATGTACCTACTGTGAGATTACTTCCTCTACAGCCCCATCATGCTAGCCCTAACAAGAAAAAGAGAGAAGAACTGCCGGGAGTCAAAGCAAATTGCCATATGCAACGGCTTTAAAGGTAGAATTAAGAAAGCTATGTGACAGGAAAATAGAAATCTCCAAGGAAGAGCTTGGCTAATAATCCTAATATTGCTCTAAAGACAAAAAGAGGAACAGTGATTATCTCCGACCCTAGGGGAAGGAGATAGTTGTGGCTTAGTTGTTGCTTGGCGTTTTTCAAAGCCTACTATGAACTACGGTAGCTTAGTGAAACACTATAACAGTTTACATATTAGTTGTCCGGTTGTCCCACAACTAGCTGGTATGTAGACGTCATAATTAGTTATAGGAAATAAAGCTACTTTAGTTGGGTATTAGGCTTGATTAGTTTTATTTTTGCGTGCTTTATATTCGTAATGAGTGTCGACACCTACCTAAGTGACTGAGTCTTTGGTTATTGTCTTGCTTATGGTGCAGACGTGTAGTTAGTTATTGCCTAGATATTGGCATTTACCCAATTAATTGGCTTTTACTTAAAAAAAAAACCCTTTAATGAGCTATTATATTTAAATGTGTTGGATGCTAGTAACTTTGTGCTATTTTGGCGGACTTGTCCTTTGTGCCTATGCTAATTTACTAAGTTGTTGAATTTAATCTGGTTCATATCAGCAATGCATGTATTGGATGATACCAAGTTTGTTATCTGACTTTTTACATGAGCACATCATTTAGCTCATTTTTAGGTTTTTATTGGTGGAGATCAAAACTCATTTTTAGCTCATTTTCATCATTCCCAGGTTTTGGATTACCACCACATTTTTATATTTATGGATTGAGATGTGTCTAGCTAAAAGTTTTAATATATACCATTACACACCAGGAATATCCCACCTCCATCATGGCAAAATTATCATAGATGATTTAGCATATCTATGAGCTTATTCCAATGAACAAAATTGCAAGCACTTTCATAACCTCATAATCATTCAGACTCCTGTAGTTTAGTAAACACTGTGTTGTTTTTAATACCTTAGTTAGGGAAATCAAACTTGGTTAGCCACAAGTTTTGACTGAAACTTAAAATCTCTCATTCTCTCTGAAGAAATTCTTACTTACCAGAAACTATGATGCAAAGTACCATCTCCTTTACGCTAAATCAAGAGATAAAGAGAGGTTTATCATAAACAAAACTCTTTCGGCCAGCTGCTTCAATGCATTGTATAAATTGACTTTACCATAATAGAAACAGATGACAAGAATAAATAATGTAAGAATGTGTTTAAGTGCCTACTGCATACACCATCAATTTAGCGAATAAGAAAGCTAACTATAAAGCTAATACAAATTCCCTGCAGCCTGGTAACTTTTACTCTTTTAGTCATTTACATACAAAGAGTAAAGAACAGCTCTATTTCCACTACGTCGGAAGTATTCGAATATTGACCTGATATGCACAACAAGTCTACAAGAATAAACCTGAAAAATTGGAACAGCTTCTAGAAAGTGCAGACATAAGTAATTCTATTTAAAATTTTAAGATGTATATATATCAAGTGTCTACATTATAAGGCCAATTGTAACTATGTAGCTGGAGTGAGGCGCCCTATCTGGTTTGTAAAGTTATCTACATTATCTGTGTTCCACCAAAGCTTTTTCTGAGCTGCTGCATTGGTATCACTTGCGCTGCCATCCCCATCCCTTCTGTCCGATTGTACTTCCTGTGCATCTTCTAAACCAGGGGTCTCTGTTAGACATTGCTCCCAAAAGACATCATTTGCTGCAGCAGGCTCAGTGGTTGTCATATCCGCTACCCTTTCTTTTGGAGCCTCAACTGAGGGTGCACTATCAGGCTTAGAGTTCATATCAAGTCCTGAAGATTTAGGCCTGTAATCACCAGTTTGACACATTGATGAGATAGCAAGGATGTCGAAAAGATTTGTAGACCCAGCCACTTCTGGTGATGAATGAACATTCATTGAAGTTGGCGAAGATAAATTTGATATAGGTGAGCACGGCCTGCTGTTCATGCCAAGGTCTCGTATTTCTGAAACAATGACAGGAGAGACCTCAGACATAGGGCCAACATCATTTACTTCTTCAGGTACAGCTTCCCCGATCCCACGTAGAAAATCCTCCCAAAAGTTCAAGGAAGACTCCATTTTCTCAAGCTGGACCGACTTTGATGTCGAAGTTGAAACTGAACCCGGGTTCTCTTTTTGTGAATTCAAGTTCAGACCTTCCATGCTGAACTCATCAGGAAATAGACTAGGTTTCAACAGTCTTCTTTTCTTGTTATGATTTTCAGATTGTTGCATAAGTAAAGAGGCAAACCCTGGCTTCTGCAATATATGAGCTAGGAACGTCGTAAATTGCCTCTGCCGAAGTTCCATCTTTTGCAGTTGTTCACTTAACAATTGCATTTGAAATTCAAACTCCTGATTCTCCCTTTGATGTTTTTGCAGCTCTAGCTCAAGCAAACTCTTATCATTATTCAGTCTATTGATTTTCTTTTCATATTCTTCTCTTTCTGTCTCACTTAAAGGAACTGAAGAATACTCGTGATTTTGCATGGAATGACTATGAATTGGCTTACGGCGGTGAATATTCTTCAGAAGATGTCTTCCTCCTCTCAAGAATTCCTCATTAGCGAATTCCCATTGCTCAGGATCAACTTTCCTGAACCCCTGCTCATGAAGAACACCAGTATTCAATAATCAGCAACCATGAGTGCAAACATTGGTAACTCAAAAGGAGAAGATACAGGTGGTAGTGTCAGATTATGAAAAATGAATATACAATAATGAAGCACACACAAAACTGCTATAGATAATTTTAAGCTTCCAAATGTCCTCAGCAATATAACTTAAATCCTCATTCTTACAGTAGCAAAACCTTTGCCTCTCCTAAACAATAGTTTAAAACAATTTCTGATAGCAGCTGAAGCCGAAAATACTAAAATATCAGCAAAAAACATGATAACATGTCTGAGGAAAAACAGAGTATGCCAACTGCTAAATGCTAATGCTACAATGTGACCCTGACCCTTTTTTAAGTAGTTCAAGCTATTATATAACATTATAAAAATCTCTATTTTCAGACCATGTTACTTGCACCATGCGGAACATCAACCTCAATAATAGCACCATAGTAATTATCACAGTCAATCCAAACAACACCAAATGCAGAACCACTCGTGATTTGCTTCCTTCATTTTGCAGTTTTGGACCCAGGCTTAGCATATACAGAAAGTGCATCGATGACGTAGCTACTGGTGCTCCAAAGTACCAGCCATATTCCAGTCCTCTTATCGAATTATTTGGCATTATAATTCTAACTCCACTAAGTTCTCAGAACCACCTCTTTATCAAGATTAAATGTGTTAGAAGTACACTACCCAGAGACCTAAACAAGATTGATTAAGTTTTAGGGAAAAGATCAAACAGCCATACTTCAACTGTTACACAAAACTGACCCCAAATTCTACTTCACTATACAGTGTGGTGTCATCGTCCAATTCCTAAATAATACCTTTCTGGTCTTTCTAGAAATAAGTACAACTGTTTACTCATCCAAAATGATTATAATTTCTTACCCGAGAAGAGTAAAACAGGACAGAAAAAAAGAAGAAGCAAATTATGGATCCTAAAGACAAGGTTGTGATAATAATATAAATAAAAACAACACAGGTAGTAGAGTCAGAAATATCCCAGTTCAGATGGATAATTTGTGAATCAAGGATGTCTAGTTGGACGTCATACATATCAGAACAGAACCAACATAGTGCATCAAAACTGTTAACATTCTAATCAGTTATAAGTCTATAGTGCAATTATAGCTTTTCAGCTGGATCGATGATGTTAAATTTAAATACAGGAACATTTTGCAAATGAAAAGAAGAGACTAAATTGCATAGAAATGAACAGCTTCAAAAGAAGACTCACATATGTATTAAGCTGCCTGACAAAGCTCGAAAAATTGTTGTGCTTGAAATACATGGGAAGCAAATCCTTGGCAAACTCTGTGGGATCCCAAACTACAAAACTACAACCAGTTTCACTCCAAGACACCACATGATTGGTTGAAGGATCATCCACCAAGTCATATGTTTTCGAAAGAAAAGGCGCTGGTGCATTCGAACCACCCTGAGACCCATCCATAGCTTCGAACCACAAGTCAATCAGGCTCTTGCAAGTAGATCAAAACCCAGAAAAATTGACAAATTGAATCAAGCTCAAGGTAATGAAAAACTCAACTCCCTGAACCTGATTTCAAAACCCAGAAACCTTGAAAAGTAGCTCAAATTGAATCAACTCACATCAAGTCAACTCTATGAAATCAAAGCTGGGTTTTTGTTTTTCTCAATCTGGGTGTGCTTGGAGAATCACCCGATTCTTAGTTTTAAAAGGAAAAACTTTCAAGTAGGCTTTTTCCCGAAAGCTTAAAACCCAACAGAATCCAATCAAATCACAATTGGGATTGCCTCAAACAATACCAACAACCAAGAAAGCAAAGAAAAACGAAGATTTTATAACCTGATCTCAGGAAGTGGTTGGTGAGAAATGAATGAAATAAGGAAACGAAGGAAAAGAACAAAGACTGAGGAACGAGAAAGGGAACTTTGGCTCGTGAAGAGCTCTACTACTTTGAGACCAATCTAAACGCGCAACTTGGAGAGAAAGCAAAGAAAGAAGGGGATTGATTTGTTAAAGCAATGGGGGTTTGAAAAAATGGGAGTCATGAAGAAGAAGAGGATCGGTTGGGTGGGATTTATTAAATGTAAAGGCATCGTCGTCTTGCTTGGTTGGGTTTCAAAGTCTTCTCACGGACGCAGACTTGGAAGTTGAATGGTCAGCAGAAATGAAAAGAGACAAAACTGACTGGAAGTCTAATGAGGTACAGGAGAAGAAGCAGTACCAGAGCTACTGTGTCTATGCTGGAAAGGTTACCGGCGTTGACTGGGGTTTATTCAACTTTCTACATGTTGAGAGAACTGGTCGTTATTCATGCACACTCTCCCACACCACACCATTGTTCTCAAATCAGATATTCTGGTACAGAAAAATGTTTCCTATTTTGCTTAGAAAACGTTGTTTGGTGATGGGCAGGAATTTGTTGATGGGCTTAGAGGATACAACATGAACTCCCTATTTGAAGTCATTTCCGATGACAAAACTCAACGAAATTCTGCACTCTCGATGAACTCTTTCACCATTCGAAGGAGCATGAGATGAGGCATTTTGGTCTAAAAGTGTACGTCCGGCCAACTATACTATGATTTAAAGAAATATTTTTGTTAGCCAAAATTGATTTTTTTTTCTTACCTACTTAATTTTTAAATATTAAATAACTTTCAATATTCAAGGACTCAGGATCAAATAAATATTAGCCGGGGTCAGCTAAACTCTCTAGAATTCAATCTTGGAACCGCTGATTCTTTGGGAGTGGCTATGGCAACCGAGCCCCAAGGGCGAGAAGAGGGTATAACAATGGACTTATGCCAAAAAGAGGCAGTAGAGGAGCTAGAAAGTATGAAGATGGTGATTAACCACATGAGGACGAAAAAGGAACGAGAAAGGATTGAGGTAGTGGCCAAGCGCCGAGAGGAAGAGGAAGAAAATGAGGTGCTAGCAGTGTCTCTGGAGCGACAGTTAGTGCAAAACATACTAGCTGCACAACCATACCCCATGGTAGAAAACAGATAAACGAATGCATCATCTAGGGACATGCATGCAGGAAAACTAAGAAAACTCAAAACTAAAAATATATGTATATTTAGAGACTCATAATGCTTAAAAATAATGGACATGTGTCAAATAATTAGATGGGTCGGGTGAGAGTGGCATCATTGGCATGGGAAAACTATGAGTAGAGAACTATGGCTCCATAATCATGTAATCTAGCTCATTGAAATTGATAAAATTATTTCTTCAAAATTAAAACAAAAAACCTTAAGCAACCTTGCTAGCGTCGTGTTCCAAACTTGTGATCGATGCGGTGAATTGAGTGACTGAACCTTCTTAGAGAATAAGAAAGGTAATTGAAGGCATGCATTAGATTGTTAGTTTCTTTTTTTGGAGTCCAGGGGAGGATCTATTCAAGAACAAAAGGATTTATGGCACCCCTCAAGTTTTAAATGTCTATAGTTTTCTTCTTTGAAACTTAATTAACCCTATTGCACTCAAGGCTGAGTTAGTTATGAATACTGGTACACCCTTTTATGTTTTCAGTTGCATATTGACCCTTCTCATTTGTGATTTCTAACTATGTTCATGTTTGAGTGTATCTCTTTCCATCATATATGTACCTAGATAGATAAATTTTGTTGTCGGAAGCAAATTTGCTGACCACCAAAACTTTGCTCATCTCATGCCTACCTCTTAAATCTACGCCATGTGTATTTTTGTTTAACCATGATTTAACCCTAGTTATCAATATAAGTTTATGATAATAAATTATAATTTCTTTTTATTTTTACTTTAACAAATTCATGAATGGGACTTATTAATTAATTAAGTGCTCTATTATTTAACTTATGAATACACCGTGCATACAGTAGTTGCTTCACTTCCCAGTGAGGTCCCTTCTTCATTTTTGTGTTTGTCTCTTGAAGATGGTTATGGAATAAATTTTAATTAAGCTAATCCATAGGCATCTTGCAACATAGGTAAAAATCCAGTTTTTTTTTTTTGGAGAATGAAGTAAAAATCCAGGTTTAAGTTTAGGTTTAGATATTCTGATAATATGAGGAGTCTTGAAGACACAACTTCTTTAAGTTGACGTTTCATGTTCTAAACATCTAATAGCAAATAAGAGATCGTCTTTTCTGGAGATCTCTTGCAAAACAAAGGCAAACATAGTGATTCACTTGAGGCTTAGAAAGATCAATCAAAACTTCAATTCCAAATTAATCTAGATTCAAGAATACAAAGGTAATCTTATTTTCTTTCAATCTTTGTTTAATTTTTTTTATTTGGGGAGAGATCAACTCTGTAATCGATTGCAATTTTGCTTTGATGATTTAGTTTGTATTACGGCAGGATTCCGGCGAACCGATGAAGTTCTCAGTTACCTGTAAATCATAAACGCACGACGTCTCGGATTGAAGACCGGGTTGGCCGGCCGGCCTTCGACGCTTCAATGCCTAAGTCAGCTACAAAAATGAACATGTAGAGTTAGGTAGGAGAAATGTGAGAGTGTATGCTTACCTTGTTGTGGAGTGGAGATGTCTATTTATAGAGCCAAATAGGGTGTGGTCACTGAAATTAACAAACAACCCATGCATGGCTAATAATGCATGTAGTGGGCGTTTAGGCCTAACTGGACCTTATAGTGGCGATTTAGGGCAACGGTAGTCAAGTGCGAGGCGAGCAATCACGATGTTTAGCTCTTTACGGGGCATATCGTTAAAAGTTTGTATTTTTGATATGATTTATCTTTCAGTAATTGATCATATGAAATTATGAATTCCCATATCATTTATCAAGTTGATTGAATTTATTTGATCATTCAGTGTAGGGTTTTAGGTTTCTCTGTTTCTGGTGAACTTGATCAATATGAATATAATTGAATAATGGATCACTGAATCAATGATCATATCTTCTTGATAATTGTCTTTAATTGATCAGTGATCATGTGAATGTACATATGAATTTTTTTTCTTTCCTTCTGTTAAAAATAACTAGTAGAATGCTACTAGGAGGAAAGAATGACTTAGATCATACCAAACGGAAAAGAACAAAAAGAGATGTTCAGATGGTTGAAACCAAAAGAGGATCTATTGAAAAATTTGTTATCAAATGACCACGTTGTCAAACCAATGAGGACTTTGTTCATGTCGGGCATAATGTGAAGGAACCTATTGTGCTACAAAAATAGATGTTGATGTACTCGTGGAGGAAGAGGAAGTTGAGAAACCTATAGACATTGATGCAACAAGAATAGATGTTGATGTACATATGAGGAAAATGAACCTACAAAGGCAACAACAATAGATGTTGATGTACATATGGAGGAACCTTTAGAGGATGAACCTATAGATGAAGATATTGATGTACCTAGAGAAGAATGTACGGAGCCTAATGCGATGATGTTGGTGATATTCCCATAAACATCTATGATCCTAGAAATTGGGATAATCTTGATCTTAAATGGAGGGACTTATTAGTTAAAAAATGGTTCTGTAAGAGATTTGTTAGCAGAGAAAGGTTCAAAAGATGGCTCAAAAAGATGTTTTTCCTTTAAGTTTTACAATAAGCAGTTACCAAATGGGAAAAAGCATCATTGAGACTGGCTTGTGTATTATAAATACCTTAACAAACTCTTTTGCTTTTGTTGTAAGTTGTTCAAGACTAAACCTCAACAAAGTCAGATGGCACATGATGAAATAATGGATTGGAGGCACCTTAGTAACAATTTGAAAGAAGTTCAGAGCATATCAATCATATGTCCATTTAGGTTGATTTGCGTGCAAGGCTGGACAGTAATCAAGTCATTAGCAACGTTCTACAAGACCAAATTAGAAAAGAGACAAAATATTGGAGGAAGGTACTGCGACGATTGATTGCATTAGTGAAATATTTGGCTAAACAAAGCTTGGCATTTTGTGGAAGTAATGAGAAGATTTATGAAGAGGATAATGGAAATTTTATGGCTTTAGTTGAAATGGTTACTGAGTGGGATTCGACCTTGAAGGAGTATATCAGAAGGAAGAAAAATCATGAGATTCAATATCATTATCTGAGTCACAAGATCCAGAATGAGTTGATTCATGCAATAACTTCTCAAATAAAAGGTGCAATCCTAAAAAATGTAAAAGAAGCCAAGTACTTTTTAATAATTCTTGATTGTACTCCTAATGTGAGCAAGGAAGAACATATGACATTGATATTGAGGTGTATTGACGTATCTACAGTTCTAGTAGAGGTGGAAGAATACTTTATCGAATTTATGGTTGTTAATGACACAACAGGTCAAGATTTGTTCAAAGAGCTACAAAATGTGTTGCACCAACTTGATCTTGATGATATCAGAGGGTAGGGTTATGATAACTGATCAAACATGAAGGGGAAACACAAGGGTGTATAAAGGAAGCTTTTAAACATTAATCATAAGGTATTTTTTACACCTTGTGGTGCTCATTCTCTCAATCTGACCCTTTTAGATGTTGCAAACTCTTATGGGAAAGTAAAATATTTTTTTTCAAATTTATTTTGCGTATTTATACATTTTTTTTGCAAATTCTACAAAAATGTGGAAGATTTTGAAAGACAATATATCAGAAAAAGGTTTCACTCTGAAATATTTATCGACTACAAGGTGCGAAAGTAGAATTGATAGTTTGAAAGCAAATGTGACTCAAGCTTCTAAAATAAGAGAAGCTCTACACCAGTTTGCCGAGGTTGAGACTGATTTAAGGATTAAAAGTAAAGCTACTTGTTTGGTAGACTATGAGCTTGGAAAATATGAGTTTATTGTATGAATGGTGATTAATTTGGATTCATATATTGGCTAAAGTTAATCTTGTTAGTAAAGAATTGCAATCTGAAGGTATGCGCATTGATGTGGCAATGGATAGTGTTCAGGCACTTATTGATTTCTTCATAGAGTACTGGGAAGTTGGATTTGAGCAAGCTTTAGATTGTGCTAAAGAAATTGCCGTTGAATTGAATATTGATCAAGTGTGGTCTGAGAAGAAAAAGAAAAGAGTAATCCATAAAAAGAGACATTTTGATGAAATTGTCGTTGATGAGATTGCAACAGAGTGAAGTGAAACAAGTCCCTGAAAAATCAGCTCAAGAGCCTTTTAGAATTCATTACTTTGTTTACATTATTCATCAAGCAATCGGTTCATTAGAGAGGAGGTTTAAATTAAATAAGCAGCTTGAATAGACATTCAGCTTCTTGTTCACAACAACAAAGTTGAAATCATTAGACCTTAAAGAATTGAAGAAGAGCTTCAAGAATTTGGAAAAGAAGTTACAGAATGGCCACAATTCAGACATTGATGGTGATGATTTACTTAATGTATTGCAACTATTACAAAAGCATTTACCAAGTGAGTTACATGATACAGCTAGTGCAATACTCAATTTTTTTAAGAGTAAATTGTTATCCAACTACTTGTCTTGTATATAGAATTTTATTAACTATTCCTGTTATAGTTGCATAAGTAGAGATAAGCTTTTCAAAACTAAAATTTTTAAGGTCGTACTTGCGATCAACCATGTGCAAGAAAGATTAAATTTTTTGGCTTTGATTACAATTGAAAATGAGTTTTTAGAAAAGCTTAATTATAAAAAATTAATTGATAATTTTGCTTCTAAGTATGCTAGAAGATCAATATTTAGAATGCCCTAATGTGCTAGCTATTCTATTCCTCTTGGTAAAAGTCTTGTGATAGTTTTAGTTTATTATAATGAGTTGATAGAAAGCTTCATAGTTTCTAGGTTAGATTGTATTGTCTTACCATTTATCAAGTTTGGAAATTCATTGCATTGGTTCCGTAGCTAAATTGCTCTTTTTTGCAGGTTTCTTTATTATCCTTCTCATTGCTGGTTGTGGAGCTAGTAGACATTTCAGTTGTATGTTGGTAGTACGAGTTTGCAGGTTCCTCACATTTTATGCTACAATTTTTTTTTTTACCTTCAAAACTTACGAAATATGCTTAACATGAGATTTTTGCTCTCTCATTTTATTTTTTGGTTTTTACTTTAAGAATTAGAACAATATGAATTCATTTTCTTCAAAATGCTATATGTGTTGTTTGTTGACAAATTATATATATACCAATGCCGCCTATAACAGGACTAGTCTTGTAGGGTGGGCAAAATTTGGGTAGTCGGCAAATTTGTTTTTCAATATTATTGCCTCACTTAGGAACATTATGATGTTTTGGATAATATGGTTTGGATTGATAGAGTTCCAAAAGAGTTTTTAATAGCTCTAATAGTTGATGTTGTAAACTCAGGTGTCTAGAGGCACTACAAGTTAATCATTTTTATTTCTTATCATTAAAAAAACAATTAGCCTCGTGTTTGTCTCTTCAACCTCCACTCTTTCTTTAAGAAACTCATGGGCGATGTTATTGGTTTTCTAGTAGAAATTAGGTCATGATCATCCAATTATGATGCAGTTAACTAGGAAGACCTTTTATATTAGTGATCCACCCTAAAATGTAGGCCACAATCTTTTGGTGGTGTCAACCCCATGAAACCAACCAATGACAACTCCAAAATCTCTCCTTGTCATAGGCGGAGATTCTTCCCACTTGCACCAGACCATTTTGAAACTCCTCTCTCTCATCTGTCCCTTTCTCCCTCTCTCTCGACCCTCTTTTCAGTTTCGTATATATGAATGAATGTCTCTCCCTTCTTTGAACCAGTACCGTCCCACACACAGAAAGGAATAATCTAGATTCTGGGATTAGATGTATATCGTTTTCTGCTTTTGGAAAAACATTATATCACAATCAATACCAGGATATTGCTTTCCATAATACACATATCTGTTACTCAATTCCATGTTAAATATATCACCACGCTGAGTCTCGGACTATCAACATTTAAATATAAACTACAGCCTTTTCTTTCTTCATCATTCTGGTCTCAGCGATCATGGCTGGTTTTGCAGTTCTAGTAGCGCTGGCAGTGGTTTCTGCTGCTCAACACCAAGTGCATGGGATTGGGGGTTGTGATGTTTCTCGTGGAATTTGGGTTCAGGATGATTCATACCCTCTGTATGAAGCTTCAAGCTGCCCTTTCATTGAGAAGGAGTTTGACTGTGTAAAGAATGGTCGCCCAGACAAGGACTACCTCAAATATAGATGGCAGCCTCTTGGCTGTAACTTACCAAGGTATGAATCACATATTTTTCTCTTCGCAAAGTATCTTATCGATATTACCGAACTATTTTCAGTTCACAAGTTATTATAATTGACATCTCTAGCAGTATAAGATGCACGCCAAACACTTTAAAAGAAGCTGCCTGTAACATACATTCCGGTTGCAAATTACTGGTTATATTGTGGCAAATTTAGTTAGACTCAAACCTATAGTTAGTAGCATCTATATTATTCGATCAAGCACCCTCTGATATAATATATAATCGGGGAATCCACATTCTTGGCCAGCAATATATGTAGTTATTAGAAACTAATTTTTGTAAATTTGGATGTTAATACAAGGGGCAATGTAATTTATCTTGGCATCTTGTAATCAAGTAAAATTTCTTAATATTCAGTTTCAGACTTTCAGTAACCCTGGACTCCTCGTATATATAATTTCGTTTCTTCTGTTATTTCTAGCCTTGTCCGCTCAATTTAGGCCATTAATTCCTATCAAGCAGTGTCGAGTACTAGCCAGAGCACAAACTTTAAGCCTTCATGTGATATTGTGATGAGGCATGAATTTTCAAGTTCATTTAGTTATGGCCCTTTTTCATCATCTACTTTACTTGATTCTTCTTCTTTTCTTCCCCCTTTTTTTTTCCCGTGTCAAAGTGATCTTCATTGTCCGTTTATGGTAGTGGGTTTCTTTCATCATTAGCGACAGTTGCATATTTGTAAATAATGAGTAGGGTAATAAACAGATTCTAAATAGTTGCTTGCAGTTTGCTTCTTTAATTTCAATTCATACAAGTTGTCGATCAAGAATATTTCGGGTCATATATCTCTTTCAACACTGAGTTGGTACTAGCAGCTAGTGAATGATACAAGCCTAATATGAATCAATTATGTAGAGTATCTTTATAGGCGTAGCATGTATTAAGTTCAAAGTCTTTATGAAAACATGGTAAAATAAATAAATTAAGATGGACTTTCAATCAGGGCATTATCAGAAGTGCTTGCGTGATTGAAAATTGTCTGGTAATTACCTTAATCCCAATTTCCACTCACTTTGATAAACTGTTTATCTGGAGACAATTGGTTATATGTTGTTGTTCTTAATGTATTATTAGTTTATTACCGTTAGAGAAGTCACGAAAGAATGTAAACACTGCTGTTTACGTACTGTTTTTATTTTTGGTCGAAAGTTTACGTACTGTTGTTGAGGGCTGTTGCCAAGTAGCTTTCATTAATCTCTGTCAGTTATAAGTATATCACGCGCATACTGAGCAATCGGTTGTTGTATTGGCATATAATCTTCCACATGCAGGAATCTTAATCGGTTGGACACTTAATATAAAATGATTAAAATGAGTGATTTGATTTCATAGTTGGCAACATGACATCATAGATACTATGTTGAATAACATCATGGCTACGTTATGAATATTCTAAGGACATGATGTACGTCAACATTTCATGATGTAGATTCAATGGAATTGATTTTTTGAGGAGGCTGAGAGGGAAGAGCATCATGTTTATTGGGGATTCATTGAGTTTGAACCAATGGCAATCACTCACTTGCTTGCTTCATACGGCAGCTCCAACTGCTGAATACACATCAGTTCGATCTGGAGGGCTCTCCACATTCACATTTCCGGTGAGCACCGTAAAGAACTGACTAACTGAGTATATGTGGGGTGTAGAATGACAAGTTTAGAGAGTTGATGAATAATTATCTGGTAACATGAACCTGTTCTGATCTGCTCTCATACCGACTAGGACTAGATTATTGTCTAGGGAACGTTCTGACACTGTAGTTCTTTGTTAGATATTGATCATGTTGCTGAATTGTAGGAATACAATGTTAAGGTGTTGTTCTCCCGTAACGCCTTTCTCGTGGACATAGTTGGCACAAGTGCTGGGCGACTCCTCAAACTTGACTCAATCTCACTTGAAAACCAGAAACTGTGGACAGGAGTCGACGTTATGATCTTCAACACATGGCATTGGTGGCTTCACACCGGAAGAAAGCAACAGTACGTAGCTTGGTTCTTTACTTGTAAAGAGTCATTCATAAACGAATACATATGTATATGTATAGATATACATATATATATATATATATACGACGGTGATCAGGTGCGGACGTCCATACCTTACGTAAGGTATGGATTCGCCGATTCCGGCGATGGCGACCCGCAACGGCGGGGCGGACAACGACAGTTGCACTCCCCACCTCCCGGCAGTCCCGTCTGGAGCTCCATCGGCGACCTACAACGGCTGGAATCGCGAAATCGCCAAAATCTGCCTAGAAACTTGATTTTTGCAGATTCCACTAGGCAGATTCCGGCCGCCGATGGAGCTCCGGCCGGAACATACGGCATCGCCGGAAAGTAAGTAGTGCGGTTGTGCCGGTCCGCCGCGCCTTTACGGCTCGCCATTACCGGAATCGGCGAATTCACACAGTACGGACGTCCATACCTGAAAAGGCTTATATATATATATATTGGTTTCAAATCACATTCCATACATATGCATAAAACCTCAAAGGGTTCCAAAATTAAAAAACTAAAAATCTCTGAGCACATGCATATCAAACTGTTTAAAGGAATGACTTCTTAGTTCTTACGCAAATGAGTTAAATATTTTCCCTTTCGGTTTTTTATACCTCTATATCTTTAAGTTTGTGCATATTAGTGAGCTCTATTTTGGTTTTCAAAAATCTATGTCATTGCAGATGGGATCTTATTGAAGAAGGGGGAAAGATAATTGGGAAAGACATGGATAGGTTGGTTGCATATGAGAAGGCTCTCAACACTTGGGCAACTTGGGTAGACTCCCATGTAAACCCTGCAAAAACCAAGGTCTTCTTCCAGGGTGTTTCCCCAGATCATTCTAAGTAAGTACCTATTAACTTTATATGTGTTGAGGGATATATAGTCCGTCAACTTAATGTGATTTCTTGCTTAAAGTTTCTGGAGAAAAAAATGTTCGATGAAATGTTTCGATGAGACTTGTCCATTACATTATTTGACTTAATCTCTCACGGCTTCTTCTAATTAAGCTCGCATTTGTTTCTCAGTTCATCAGATTGGGGTGATAGAAAATCAGGAAGCTGCAATGGACAAACAGAACCCCTTCCAGGTCCAAGCTATCCTCATGCGCATCCAGCAGAGAAAATAGTAGAGAAAGTATTAGGCGCCATGTCAAAGCCAATCCAATTGCTTGATGTCACAACTCTTTCACAACTAAGAAAAGATGGGCACCCCTCTTTCTATGGCCTTGGTGGGCACAGAGCCTCTGACTGCAGCCATTGGTGTTTAGCTGGAGTTCCTGATACTTGGAACATTCTTCTTTATGCAGCTCTTGCAGAAAGTTAATTTATTTGTTAATTTTTTTTATGGTCAAAGAATAAGATTCTGGACTAATAGTTGTTTGACTTGTTTCACGTACATGTTCATTTAAATTCAATTAGCTGGGAGCAGAAGGTGCATTTTCAGTTGCCTACAAATGCGAAGAGTTTTCTTTTTTAAGAAGAATTCTTTTGCAAATTCATTTGCTCTGGATGCGCAATTAAATAGAAACCAACATAGAAGCAAAATCAAGAGCTTTACACTATAGTTTGATTATATTACATTCTAAATGTTTGATTGATCAAACTCCTCGGGCCTACTTTTTATAGTGCAAATGTCAAATATGTCACTTATATCAGATAATTTGAAGAGAAAAAAGCAGGCGCATTTTGATATTTCAATAGTAAAAAGTGGGTCAAAAGTGTTACGATGGTGTTGGGACTTGGGAGTACATGTGTGATGTTTTAATCTCATGTTTTGTAATACTCTTTGTTTAAATTAAAATCCTTTATTTCTCGTGTGAACACATGTAGAGAGCCGTTCCAATTAAAACTATTGAGTTGAGGACGGGTTGAGGACACACTTTTTGATCACATACGAGCATCTCAATCATTAAGTATATTATTCTTACAATTTGTTTTTGCCAAATTCATTATAGTTAAGGCAAAGTACATAACTAGTAAAATGCGACAATTAACGAATTTCAATTTGATGAAAATTTACATAATTTATATAATATTGATGTAAATATTATTATGTGTGTGGTTGTCAACATAATTATTCATTAGTTATATACTTATATGTAAACTCTATCTCTATATAAAGAGGTTAATGAGAATGAATGAATAAACTTTTCACCACTCCTCAACTTCTCTCTTCATATTTTCTCCACTTTACAACACGTTATCAGCACGACTCTACATTTGAGTTGATAACAACCAAACTCTAGAATACCATGCACGTTCTCTCTCACTACCCAACCCAAGACTCTTCTTCTAATTTTTTATCTTTTAGATTCCGTGATGATCTAAGAATTTTTGGTGCGCATATATCTGTTTTTGCCCAAAATTTCATGATCTACGAATCAGATCTATGCTTGTTTGATTTGTTTCATGCAAAGGATATGGCTGAAATTAAGATGGGACTATGTCGTGGTGGGAAGCCTTTTGTTTCCACCAAAGGACTTCTAATACGAACCTACATAATTTTAGAACGTAAATGGAGATGAAAATAGGGATCAAAATAATTATTTCCTGATACAATAATATCAAACAAAGAAATACAACCCTAAACATATAAGCTCACTAAATATCTTATATTTGCATAAAATTAATTTAAAAAAAAACCACTTGCTTTGTTTCTTGCCATTATGTCTCAATAGATAAACAGAAGAAACCTTATTTTTTTTAAGAAAAAGATACTATAAACATTGCAGCAAAATAAGATTACAACCAAGAAGAACACTTGGTGGTGGAACTAGATTCCCAATACTCATTTCTACCAAGGTTATTAGTCACAAGACTATCGCAAGAAGTAATAAACATGAGCCAAGAAGACTCAATCCCGACCAAACCAAACTATTCCATAAGTAGTCGATACCAATTTGCCACCAATCTCAAGAAGAAACCACTCCAATAACATCACATATCAAAACCTCTGACATATTTGTATAGACAACCGTCTCCATTACATTGACACCTAGAATACACCGACGTTTAAAATAGTCCCTAGAGATGACATGCGCCATAAAATGGCGCACCAACTCTACTGACGACCTAAACCCTCACTCAAAAGAGGATGGACGATAAAAAAAACCTAAACCTCAAAAGAAAAAGAAAAAAAAGGTCTAGGCCAAACAAGCCCAAACCCACCTAAGACACCTAAGACTACCCGTCATAGGCCCAAAGAGCTTAGGCCCACCAGAGGAATCTCAAGAGACAAACTGCTACCAAAGTTCAGCGACATGCCGTCCTCCTTCTGGCCACCGCACCGGCGCCCCACCGTCACCGCTGACCGAAATTGAGGATCCCGTCTGAAACCATGATGGCTAGAGCACCATCTTCAAAGAATCAATCTAGCAACAAAATCATCAAGCTTCGACCTGGGTTAGAAACCTATATCAGAGATCAACAAAGACATGTGCTTCCGCATCTTTGCAACCACATCGACATAACCCTAAACGCCACAAAGTTCCGAACAACAACACCTCAAGATCGCCTACATCCCCGATGAGCAAACCACAAGTCAGGCCTCACATGGAGCTGCCAACATCTCACAATCGATCGCCATCAACCCACCGGAGCAAGGCCACCAATTGACCTCCCTAACTCTCGTCCAATTTCTTCGGAGCTTAAAGGGACATCAAAAGTAACATTAAATAGAATAGAAGAAACCTTAGTTATATGTTATTTTCATAAACTATTGGAATCAAAGACCTGAAGGTAAAAGCTTTAACACAATAAAATGGTACTCAACACACCAAGTTTATTCAATGAAAGACTAGGCTACATAAAGCCTTGAAACATAACAGAAAAGCTAGAAATCTTGCTCACGTTTTGGTTACAGGCAACCAACGTGCTAACTAAATTGAAGAATTCAAAAGCAATTTTAAACCCTAGAGACTAGGACATTATTCTAACAAGAATACTAAATCAACTAGGATATGATCACCGAATACCTAAAAGCTAGGATTCAA
Source organism: Argentina anserina (assembly GCF_933775445.1). NCBI lineage: Eukaryota > Viridiplantae > Streptophyta > Magnoliopsida > Rosales > Rosaceae > Argentina > Argentina anserina. The sequence goes on from NC_065877.1 coordinate 21,037,039, forward strand.
CACTAATGACACAAATATCCTCAACATACTCTCCCTTAAACTAAATCGTGTCACTGATTTAGTTTACTTCTTCGATCTCGCACATTCCAAGCTTGCTTCGAAGATAAGTGAAGACTCCAGTCTTTAGTGTCTTGGTCATGATGTCTGCTAGTTGTTCAGTTGTTCAGTAGTTCCACAGTAAGTTAGCGGAATTTCTCCTTGCTTTGTGACATCTCGAAGAAAATGGTACCTCACATCTATGTGTTTGCTTCTTCCATGAAGGACATGGTTCTTAGACAACTTGATTGTTGAGATGTTATCACACATGATACTCGTGCAAGGCTTGTCTTCATATCCAAGTTCTTTCAATATCCTCTTCAACCATATAGCCTGACATGCACAAGTTGCTGCAGCTACAAATTCAGCTTCGGTGGTAGACAATGTGACTATAGGTTGCTTCTTCGAGCTCCAAGACACATCACTTGAGCTTAACATGAATGCATATCCACTGGTGCTTCTCCTATCATCATTGTCGCCAGTCACTATCTGTGTAACCTAGGAGCTCACCATCTTCACCAATATTCTTGTAATAGATGCCATGGTTAACAATCCCCTTTAAAATACCTCAATCTCTCTTTGCAACTTGTAGATGCAACTATGTGGGTTTAGACATATACTGGCTGAGTAAGCTTGTTACAAACATCAAGCCTGGACGAGTTGAGGTTAGATACATCATGCTACCAATCACCTATTTGTAGAAAGTCTCATCAATTGCTATGCCTTCTTCATCCTTTGAAACTTTCGTTCGTGGTACAATTGGAGTTGCTACTGCCTTGCTCTCAAACATGCCAAACTTCTCACTTCAACTGCATACTTCTTCTGACAAGTGAATATACCGTGCGGCCTTTGTGAAACTTCAAGTCCAAGAAAGTACCTCAGACTCCCCATGTCGGTCATGTCAAATTATTTCATCATGGTACACTTAAAATCGAGTAACAAACCATCATCATCACTAGTAAAAATTAAATCAACAACACTTGCTCACTCTCACAATGTTGGAAACCCTTGTCAACAAAGTAACTATCAATTCGACTAAACCAGACACGAGGTGCTTGTTTTAATCCATACAAAGCCTTGTGTAGCTCGTACACCATATGCTCTTTGTTCTTCTTCATATATCCTTGAGGTTGCTCGACAAAAGCTTTCTCGGTCAGATCTCCATGAAGGAAGGCGGACTTTACATCCAGCTGAAATAACTTCCACTTTCGTTGAGCTGCAAGAGAGATTATTGTTCTCACTGTGTCAAGACGTGCAACGGGAGCAAAGACCTCTGAATAGTCAATGCCATGTCTTTGTGCATAGCCTTTTGCAACCAGCCGAGCCTTATGCTTGATCAAATCACCCTTTTCATCATGCTTTGTCTTGAAAATCCACTTGACACCAAATTTTATTGCACTTGAAGGAAGCTCGACTAGGGACCATGTTTTGTTCCGTTCGATACCTTCAATTTCAACATCCATAGCTTTCTTCCACTTCGTTTCTTTTACAGCATCATCAAAAGTACACAGGATCTCCATCTTGGCAGTTAACATCCTCCATCATCAAAGCCTCTTCTTCACTCAATTCATCACCACTCATATAATCCTCTCTCCATGCTGGCATTCTCCTTTCTCTTCTTGTGTTTGAAACAATGTCTCCAAGGGAACGAGTGTTTGGTGTTTCACACGTAGGATTAGCATTTGTAGTAGTGTTTCTTGTGTTTGAAGCTTCACAAGTAGGGTTTTGGGTTAGATGGATTAGAGTTTGTGAGATCAGTATTTGGGTTTGAATAAAGGTTAGGGTTTGTAGCTTCTTCATTTTCATTGTTTTCCTCTCCCTCACCTTCATCACCCTCATTGTCTTCTCTACTTCCTTTACCTTTATTCTCTCCCTCAAACTTAACCCCAACTGTGCTATCTCCCAATGTCAACTCTACATTTATTTGACGCTCATAATCTTTTCCCCAATCTCATTCTCTACTCTCTTCAAACACAACATCCTTGCTATAAATAATTTTCTCTGCTTTAGGATCATAAAGTCTAAACCTTTTTGACTCTTCACTCACACCCAAAAGTATGCATATAAAGCTTATATTATCAAGCTTACCTCTCTTCTCTTCTGAAATGTGCACATGTGCTAGGCATCCCGTTACTCAGAAATGATCCACCGAGGGTTTTACACCACTTCAAGCTTCCTGAGGTGTAATGTCTTTCACAACTAATGTAGGAGAACGATTAAGCACATAGAATGTCCACATGACTGCTTCCGGCCAAAAACTTCTTGGCATGTGCTTTGCAATACAACATTGACTAAACTAGATTCATCACTGTTCTGTTCTTCCTCTCGGCCACACCATTTTGGTGTGGTGTGTAAGCATTGGTGAGCTGTCTCATGATGCCTTGCTCTCTACAAAAAAATTTAAAGGCATGTGAAGTGAATTCTCCACCTCTGTCAGTTTTTAGGCATTTGTTGAACTCTCCTGATCCTTTCTCTACAATTTTCTTGAAATCTTTGAAGTGACTCAAAGCTTTAAACTTCTCACACAAAAGATATTCCCATGCTTTACAACTGAAATCATTAATAAAACACAGTACATACCTCTTGTTGCTGCTAGAAGTTGGAGAAATTCGGCCACATATGTCGGCATGAGTCAACTCAAGTACTTTCTTGGCTCTCCATAGACTCTTCTTTGGTACAACTCTTTTTGCTTGCTTCCCAATTAAACAGTCTCTACACACTTCCTTTGAAGCTCTAAATTGTGGCAACCCTTTCACCATTTTCTTGTACTGAAGAGTTCTCAAACCATTGTAGCTCAAGTGTCCATATCTTTGGTGCCAAAGGTAGGTTAGGTCAGAGGACGCAGTTTGCAGGCATTGTTCAGGCTGTTGGTTGGAGGAAGTTGAACTGTTTGACACAAGAATGAACATTCTATTCACACTCATTGTAGATTTTGCAATAAGGCCTCTTTGTGGATGATAAATGTTGCATGTTCCTTCTTGAAATAATACAACAAGCCCCTTCTCTTGCAACTGACCTATGCTCAATAAGTTATTACGTAAATCATGAGCATAGTACATATCCTCAATTACATACCTCAAGCCATTGAAGGTGAGCTTAATGTTGCCTTTGCCGGTGACACACATCTTTGAGTTATTCCCAAGTTTAACAAAATGTTTAAAATTTTTATTTAAACTTGTGAACAAACCTTTGTCACCGCACATGTGATTCGAATATCCCGAATCTAAAAACCATGCATCACTCCTCTTTGAATCTTCCACAAAAATCATTAAGAGCATCTCTTCTTCTTCATATAACTCCGCATAGTTGGCTTCTTTATTCCATGCAGGACATTCATACTGATAATGTCCAAGTTTATGACACTTGAAACACTCAATAGTTGCTCGATTCAAAATTTGTCTGCCTCTTCCTCTCCCCATTTGTCCTCCTCTACCTCTGCCTCTGTTCCTTCTTCCTCTACTGCTTCCCTCTCCATTGGTGATCTTTAAAGCTTGCTCTTCCCTTAAAAAAAAAACACTGCTACGATTCAATCTTTGTTCATGCACCAAAAGACTACTTTGCAGCTCATCCAAAGTCATCGAGTCTAGATCATTTGATTCTTCTATGGAGCAAGCTACATAGTCAAATCTGGGAGTTAATGATCTCAGAATCTTTTCAACAATGTCAACTTGTGGCACGTTTTCTCCTGCATTCATCTTCAACTTGTTCACCAAGGTAACTGTACGAGCAATATATTCGTCCACCTTTTCTCCTTCTCTCATTTGAAGCACTTCAAAGTCTCTCTTCAAGGCTTGTCTGTGTGCACGCTTCACTCGGTTTGTGCCTTGATATTTCTGCTTCATGGAGTCCCAAATGCTCTTGGAACTCGACTTATCAAGGATGGTTTCCAAGAGCCTAAATGACATTCCTTAAAACTTTCTAGTTCACCACCACAATCTAAATGACATTCCTTAAAACTTTCTAGTTCACCACAAAATCCAATTATGAGCCTAAACACTTCAATTTAACAAAAACCGAAAATCTCCAATTTAAAACCTAGGATTTCTTTTCTTTGATTCTCCTAGTACACAATGATATGGGTTACATCTTTTGGAGGGTTTGTAATATGGAAGGAGACCTTCAAAATGGGATAAGAATCTCACCGATTGGTGGCCGGAAGAGGGAGATCCGTCGAGGTGAAGTTTGGCGAAATATGCACTTTCGGGCTTCACCGCTCCCCAACGGCGGCGAGATGGCGAGTGGCGCTGCCACCAATCGACAGGGGACGCATCAACCTTTCAAACATGACCGGTCCGCCACTCTATGGTTGCCGGACGGCGGAGATCCGGGGCCCAAAATCGGCCGGTCGGGGAGAGAAAAATCTGAGATTCACATCCCGATTCAAAAATGTGGGATGAGACGTGGGATGAGCCCCGTCCCGTCCCATCACGTCCCGTGCCCACCCCTAATAAATTGAATCAAGTTTACCATATTCAATTTGCATACACAACTAAGAACAAGAAAAACTAAAAACCGAAATAAACATAGAGAGTATCATGGTGACACTTTATCAATCAATCGATCCTACAAGGTGTAGCAGTAACTTCTAAGGGGATGGAACCTCTTCACAATCGTGCTTGCAGGCTAAGGATGATGGTGAAGAATGGTAGAATCGGTTTTTAGTATTTTTTGGAAGGGTGAGTATGAAATTCGGTAGAGCTTTGGCTTGTATGTGCTCAAGGTTAATGATGCACAAACAATGAGGCCGTGCCCTATATATAGGAGTCAATAAAGCCTTCATGCCGTCCCAAATAGGAGCTAGAATTGGATTGGGAAGTTGAAATCTTCTTTGATATGGACTTTAATTCATGTACTCCAAATCCAACTTGATGTAGGAAACCAAATCCAATTGGGAAACACATAGGGGCTGCACCACATCTCTCCTACTTCAACTAGGAAATGGCTAGGCCGGCCTCTCCTCTCCTTATCCAACTCGGACATGACTTCATTGTCTCACTAGGAATGCATCATGACATCACTACTCATTGTCCAAATAGGATTTGTCTTTCCTGAAAAGAATTCAACAATTAAGGAATATGAAAGAATGAAAATAGGAAAGAAGAGTCATAGTCGAGTAAGGAATCCTAACTCAATAAAGATTTCTAAAACTTAGCACAATTTCATCATCAAATCATCCAAATTCGGCATAGCTCTACCTAAACATACTAAACTACAAATATGAACCTAAAACAACTAAATAAGAAGTAACAAAACATAAGAATATAACATTTATACATTAAGAACGTCATACTTTGTGCTCCTATCAACCATGTCACACCACCACCATAGGGAAACACGGAAGAGAGAACTGAGTCGGTCTGGGTCAGTGGCGCAGTCGGGCGGCGCTGGAAAAATCGGGTTTGGTTAAAAGAAACATTTTAATTTTGAGGGAGCGTGTGGCATGAGAAGAGAAGAGAAAAAAGGGGGTTCGCACAAATGAAACCCTAAAGAAGCAAAAATTATATTTGTACTTAATTTTTTTGAAATCTCATTACTTTTGTTGATTACAATTTTTTTCATACGGTTTCCAAATTATGTTTATCATATATTTACGAACTCGTACTGATGAGCTCTATGACTTCAATAAAAAAAGTTTTTTAAGATTCACAACGAATAAAAAGTCAACACACCCTTCAAAATGAACGTTTCCGAGCAATTAATAGTTCGAACACTTTCGTTTTCACTCTTGTTAAATAATAAAAAGTCAAGTACCAACTTAAAATATTTGGAAAACTCATTGAAAATTAGATACTAATTTTCGGGGTATTACATGTAATATACATAGTTTCTTGACACGCCTTACGTGCGTACTAATTTGGGTAGACGAAAAAAATAAGTAGTTATTGCAGAGGTAGTGGGCAAAAATTTCTCCCACATCCCAATTTTTTTTCTATTTTTATTTATTAATTTAATAATTCTAACTATTGTCTAATGTTTAAAGTTTTAATCAATAGAGGCTAAAATTAGAATTTTTTAGTTGACAGTTGTGTATGACAAATTGTTTTAATATATAAAGATAAGTACCTATAATACAAAAAGAGAGGATGAACTTATTGTAAAGATTGAAATATCGATACTTTTCTCGATATTTCCGCGAAAGTTTTTATTTTTCGGCATATGGATATATCCCTTACATACTAAGCGTTTTCTCGATGGAAATTTTCGAAAATTCCCGATATATCCGGAAACTTTTGAAATCTCAGGATATTTTTAGAATATCGGCAATGTCAGGCCCTTCAAATAAAATCGAAATTCGTGGGATGAGAAAAGTGAACCTTTGATCCATCCATTGCAAGCACAAATACGTAGTTGTGCGACGTTCTTAACATGTTTTTACCTCCATTTGTATTTTGCTTAACCCTTATTGTTGTACTATTGAGTCATTGAGTCGTAGTAAGAGTCTTGGGCGGTATTTGATGCATTTTTGTGCTTACATGAGTTAAAAATGCAGAATTAGTCTATGGTCCTAGTTTGAGTAGGAATCCTTGTAGGACTAGGAAACCTAGTTGGATTAGGAGTTTTCATCTTTCTACGTTTTGGTCGCATTGAAGATATTTTGAAATCTTTCTTGCACTAGGATTCCTTGTTAGACTAGGAAACATATCATTTGGGAGAATCTTACTTGATATGAAACTCTTTTTGCGAAACTTTTCTAAATGAACTTTCATGTTTTAGTAACTTTCTTATTCTAGTAAGTTTCATTTTTGCAAATTAGGAACTTTCCTAATCTAGCTGAGCTCATATATTACATGTGTCTTTTTAAGACAACAATTGTCTAGATTCAGACATAATTTTTGAAACTAATTATCTCTTACTTATGATTTTATTTTCTTATTTTTAGATTGGATTTAAGAGATAATACTAGAGAAAAAATAAAGGAGAGTCTTGGCTACATGGAGAATTACTCACGGCTTGGGAAATAAAGTGTAACAAGGAGAAGTCATGCACATGGAGTCCTATCATCAACAAGTCATGCAATAATTAAATAGAAGAGATAATTAAAGAAAACAAAATGAAGGCAAATCATGCAAAAATTAAATAGAAGAGATACTTAAAGAAAAAGAGATGGAGCCAAGTCATGCAACAATTAAATAGAAGATGATCATTAAGGGAATAAAGTATGACCTAATTTAAGGGATTAAAGCATAAGTCCTGGCCGTGGGAAGAAGAAAAGAAAAAGAAAGAAATAAATATGAAGATTAATTAAGTAAAAATAAGAGAAATGGAGCCAAGTCATGTAATAATTAAATAGAAGATGATCATTAAGGGAATAAATCATGACATTATAATAGGAAGGAAGAGGCAACATCAAAGAGAGAAACCAAACCGTGCATCTTATATATACACGACTTCAACTCATCTCCATATCACTTCTCCTTTGCATTCAAGAGCCAAAACTCTACCAAAATACTACCTTAAACATCCTTCACCAAAACAATAAGCCGTTCTCCCCCATATACCAATTCCATCTCCACCGAAATCACCATTGAAGCACACCTTCAAGGTTCCTACAACGTGTGATTCTCACAACTGATCTCTATGGGTTTATTCATTTTTGATTTTCTACAATACTTTGTCTATGAAGATTGTAGTATGATGTTTGTGTGAGATTATTGTTTTGTATTAAGAATCGAAATTTTCAGATTTTTTATTGGATTTTTGGATCTTTGCCGAATTGATGGTTTCCTATAATTATTGAGTTTGTATTTCTATTGTTGTGTTCTAATAATCTTTCTCATACTTTTAGCTAATTTTCACATATGTGCATATGAATTTAGTGCTTGGATGCAGTCCCTAAGATTGTGTTTGAGTGCTAGATTTATCAACCATATTGACAAAAATCGAATCATGCCCTAAGTAGGTTCGGTTTGTGTTGATTAAAAGTGGTAAAAATTCTGGAAATTTGCATGTGAAACCATGGTTGGTGACGCCACACATGAAACATGTCTCTAACAAAGATTTGGTGCTTAAATGTAATGTTGTTTGATTTATACTCTTAAGTGTTATTGAATTCGATTGCATGCAAATTTAGATTAGGCTATAAGTCAATCTAAATGTTAAATGAAATCTTGTATGATTAGATGATCCTCTAAAGCTTTAATAATCAATCTCAAACCCCCTATTATTTGTTAAGACTAAAAGTTTAGAGTTCATTTCAATTCTCCAGACTGAACGATCACTGCTTATTCTATACTAACGATGATGTTTTACATGGTTTATTATAGACGTTTTAATTAATGCCCTATTATCAAGCCCTTCAAATAAAATCAAAATTCGTAGGATGGGAAAAGTGAACCTCTGATCCATCAATTGCTAGCACAAACACGTAGCCAACTCTGCTACACCAATTTTGTTATTATATTTGATTTTTTTTTAAAATATTTTTATAGTCCCAAGAGATAGAGGCCAATGAAGCATGTTAAGGCATGAAGCTGATTCATTATCTTCCATTTTTTACTCATTCGGTCTAGGAGGAAGCAATGATGGATCTTATCCTTATGAGAGAAATTCAACAATGCCTTATCTACCATATTTATTCTCTTATGAGATGCAATCAAATGAAAACACATGAACACAATTTGATGGACAATTTGCACAAAGCTATGGTTATGGTCAAAGTTGAGGAATGTCTGATCCAAACAGTAACTATCAGTACCACAACCCATAGCCGGATCGCCCATGACCGATATGGTTGGAATATAAGTCAATATATGCAAAACTACAAATTAGAGGTATAATTTAATAACTATTCTTCACAATATACTCAAAGTTCTATTCAAGGAGAGATAATGAAAATAGTAATTTTTTTATACCTCATACATCCTCTATGTAGTTTTAAAAATCACTCATGTAATTTTCTATTTAATATATTATATATATAAAGGGTGATGGCTTAGTCATAAAAAATGTTTAAAGTATATTTTCAATAATTCTTAACGTGTTCCGGGAGAATTACTATTCTACCCTTGTATGTGTCTTAGCCTAATAGGTTTCCTATTAGGAGATAGATTAACATCTCCGTAATAGATTAGGACTCCAAATCCTACAGGATTGTGGTTTTGTAATGCCTATATATAGGCCCCCATATCATTCAATAATACACAATTATTTCATCCTGAAACACGTTATCACCACGTTGCTCTAAAACCCTGAACTTTTAGAGCCTTAGAAATTTTTTCTCTTCTCCACCGCCGGCCACCGTCGTCTCTGGCCTCCGACATCTTCCTGTCGACGTTCCTCATCGGCGCAGCCCCTGCTCGCCGTCGCTGCACCCCCCCCCCCGCTGCTACCTCTGCAGCCCCGCGCGCAGCCCCTGCATGCTGCCCCCGCAGCCCCGCATGCAGCCCTGCCCTGCACGCACGCACGCAGCCCCGCACGCAGCCCTGCACGCACCCCTGCTGCCCCCGCATCGCAGCCGCATGCAGCACCGCACGCAGCCAGCCCCGCACGCAGATTCTGCCCTGCGGCCCCTGCTGCCCTGCTGCCCCTGCGACCCCCCTGCTGCCCCTGCACGCAGCCTCCGCATCCACGCAGGGTATCCTCCGCATTCGCTCCGCAAAAACATCTTTTTGCCCCGAAAAACCCCGCATCAGAGGATTCAAAATTGCTCCTCCCGCATATATACGCAATGAACTCGAACTGCACAAGCAAACTCTTCGCTCAAGAGAAGCTACTCCCGTCTTCTCTACCCTTTTGGGCCTTTAAACTATTTCTCTTTTTTCCTTTTTATTTTCCTATTGCTTATTAAATCGTTTATTTGCACGTTTTCATTTTCTAACTATGTTTCACGTGCTTGCATAGGAAAAGTGATCACTCGTCGTACTATGGTGATGACATTCATGCCGAGATGGATGATACTTTTGTCATCTACATACGATTTTGATCGTACCCTCCCAAGATTTTATGTCATCGGACGAAGATCGAAAAGGAATTCAATAAGCAACTTCATGCATGACGATCGATTTGCAGAGCAATTTACTTATATGCGGTCTATTTGGCAGACCAACAAGTATGTTTTTCTTAAAGTTGCTGCTTTTGAACATATATATATAAATTATCGGGCGCTATTAGCCTTTTTCATATCTTCTTTTCCGGCCTTTCTTATAATGCCGATGAGACCAAAGAGGGATATGATTCCCCTCTTGGTCGACGTTTTTCATGTGACGGTCCTGGGGGAGTCACGTTATTATTTAAAAAGGAAGATATCGATTTCGTGTGGTCGCCTGAGTGCACCGCTGTTTTGGGTGCGATCATGAGAATCGCCGATATGCATCGATTATTTTGTGACCATATACATCACAACCCTTCTAATTCCGGTTACATACTTGAATATTTCGATTATTTGAAACCTATACAACCCTCGTTTCTTATGGATGCGTCGCCATCGCGACTGTTATTTGAATGTTTGAGTTTTCCTAAACTCATGTCTATAAACGATAATCTCAAGGTCTACGTACTCATTTATTTGAGTTGATTCATTACTCTGATGCAGCACTATTTGTTGACAAAAAGATCCCAAAAATAACGAATTCTATGGGACACACTTAAAAGTGATTTAATGAACGTCTATGACGTTGTATTATCAGAGTTGACCTTGATGCATACTCCACATCAAAGAAACGCATGACATTTTTGGCACCTGTATCTATTTCTTGAGGGAATTTTGGAGATGGAAACGTAACATTCTTCCATTCTCAAGTAAGCACATTTTTGAGCCTCAGGCTAAGGCTCCGCTCAATCCGATATGCAAGATTTTGTTGCTACAGACTTTTAATTAGTGAATCTATTTTGACTATGTCTTCTGCTTACTATTTTTCAAGTATGACGTTGGCATTGCCATGATTATTGCTCGACTTTAGCTTAAGTCATCTATTGGAATTGGAAGCTTGTTTGTGTTGTATTAAATATTGGCATATTCTATAAAATCTCTCGTATTTCTTGTTTACAAGATTGACTCGTGAGAATTTTATTTGCCTTGGCTTAGCATGCATGGTCAACATTGCAACTCACGTGGTTTTTAAATTGGCCGCTTTTGGGTTACATGGGACCCCAATAGCACTACATTGTGATTTTGGACTTTGAAATTTGGAAAACGGACCTCGGAACTCAAAATTGACGTCGTTTTTCCCGGTTATTTTTCCGGCGTTTCCGGAACGTTTTTTGACGTTTTACCGGCGTATTCGCCGCCTTCCGGCCATATTCCGGCGTTTTCGGCACTGCCATCCGGTTCCGGACGGCGTTCCCTGTCGGACCTGAAGTTATGTCCTCCATACCGGCCAAGTCCGGCCACTGCCGGCCAGATTTCCGGCAATCGGTGCCGCCGGCTTCCGACGAGTTTTTCTGACTTTTTTTTTGTCGTTTCTTGTCATTTTTCCGGCATATCTCAGCAGTTCTTGCTGCCATGTTTTCCTAGTCCAAAATTCACCCGGTTTTGAGTTAATTTGACATGGTTTTCCGGTTAATTTTCCGGTTTTCTCCAAGTCGTTCCATAGCTCAAATGATTTTATTATTATTGGTGACCACCCGCACCAATTGGATGGTTTTTACCACCCAAATTGTTTGGTATTCAACTGCTCCAATACCATGTTTTTCCAACTCTAGAGTTGAAGAATGTAGTTCTATTGCCATGTGATACATTCGATGGAATTGCCATTTGTTTCAATCCCCTCTCTTACAATATCCTACGGCGTATTGTGTAGATAAGTTCACGAAGCGATTGGAGGACCACCTCACCCATGCTCCACACGGTGAGGCCGAGCCTGCCTATTTCGGCGGCTCCATGGCATTAAGGCCGTCGGTGGCGGCATCCCCTCCTTCACAGGATCTTGTGATGCCTCCCGTGTTTTCTAATGCCTCCATGGTAATCTATGATGCTCATCGCTCATTTTGCAAAGCTTGTTCTTTTGCTAGATTTCAAGGAAGTCCTTATTTGCTAATGCTCCAACCGAGAACATTCCATTCTTACGAAGTATTTAAGGTGACATTAGTGGACCCTATCTAACCGAATGCGGACATTTTTCGGTATTTTTATGGTATAAGTTAAGAGCATCGACGCGTTGGTCACACGTCGCTTTGCTTTCCACAAGAAACGCTGCATTCGCTAAAAGTTTTAGCTATGATGATCATCCTAAGGGCTCACCACCCTTCCTATCCTCTCAAATCTATTTGATTGGATACCGTTGGATAGTTCACCTCCACGACTTTGATGATTTCGTTTTGCATGTCTACTGGGATCGTCGTTGAACATATTATTCCTCATGTTCATTCACCGCACGATCTAGCAGAGCTCGGACTTTGTTATGGGTTCTAACCTGATGATTTTTGCATGGGGATATGTAATGATGTTGCATGCAGCGACACTTATTCGTTTCAGACCCACAACTTGCCAAGCGTTTAGTGCGTACCAGATGGTCACTGGATACAGTCCCAACGTTCTTTTCACTAACGCCTATTTGGTTAAAGTTATTTATGTGCCTCTATTGTAGCTATCTCAATGGGTCTACTTGAAACGATTAAGTATTCTGGTTGGTTATGATTTATGAATCACCAACACTTGTCCGCTATTTCCAATCTACAACCGTTGATCTCTATCCTGCGATATTAGCAGACCGTCACTTTGATGAGACATACTTCCCGTCGTTAGGGGGAGATATGGAATGCTCCCATTCTGGTTTTAACGCCAGGAATTGACGTGGTGTGGCACTATGTCTCATTAAGATCCCGCACTACTCAAAGTGAGCAAATGTGCAACGCATTATCGACCTCCAGAAAGTCAAAGATTCGATGCTCAATGACTTTACCGATATTGCGAAAGTGACGAGATCGCACATAAATGCTGTGATGTGCCGGTAAGGTTGGAACTCTCAGAATATGAGAGAATTTCATATGACCTGGTCCTAGCACCGTTGGCACCATCCCTGACAGTGGGAAGGAAGCCGGCGATGACACCATCGTACGTTGTGGTGTTGTCGGCGCCCGTGGCATTGCACCACAAAACAAGGGCGGCAAACGCAAAGATGGACTAGTAAGGGTCATAGCTTCGGTCTTGGCTCCTGCCTAGATGAGGGGGAGACCATTATTCTCTGGAATCAAAACCAGAAAGAAGCGAAGTGAGTAGGCACAAGTATTTCGCCCATCATCAAGAGATATCCTCTAAACATGTGTATCAACTAAGTTTCTGTGGGACGCTACAGACTCATTTTGTTGATGTTAGAGAAGAATAGAAATCTCACGAATTGATCGTATACAGCGCGCGCGTGTGTTTAATGTATTGATCTCCCATGATTGATGATGTATTCGCTTATGCTCTTATTCCATTGTAAAGCATCAACGATGAACAACTTGACCGAAGTGGAAAGAATCAATACAGGCTGAACTAGACTTGTTATGTTGGTCGTTGTTCGTAAGTGTAATGAGAAAGATGAAGTCATGCAATATATGCAGGACTTATGGCGCAAAGATTGTCTCATTATCCTAGTATTGAGTACGATGAGTTATATTCTCTCGTTATGGACATAATTGCTTTCCGCTACTTGATCAGTAGTAGTGTCCATGAAAACTGATTTGCAGCATATGATAGTGGTCATAGAATATCTGTAAAGGGATCTTGACACATATATGAGAGTGCCCGAGGGACTTTAAATGTCTCCAGACCACGGAGAGCTTATGTAATCAGATTGTGACGTTCGAGAGAACGTAGTACAATCGGTTGCAAGAACTCATATCCATATGTGTTCATATGAAGCTAATTCTTGATTCTCTATTCCGTCTAAGTATAGATGATGAAGAGATTCAATGAGCTATACATTCATGCATGCTAGTGTTGTTGGGACACTATTGCTTTCATTATGACGTGATTAACTATGCGCCTATGCATTGTCATTGGACTTGCATTGCTTATTTGACATGGGTTTAGTTCTACACTTAGTGAACCAACACAAATCCTATCCCCACCAACGCCGCCAGCAGCTCCAGCAACATCAACGTACGCCTTGGTGTAGCAGTCGACACTGGTAGCGTAGAGGATGCGTACGGTTCCGTCTTGGACCAAAATCAGTCCTTCATTGGTCCATTCCCCCATTCTTTTCGCGAAAGACACATTAAATGTGACAAATCAGAATCTGTCCAGTTTCGTAGGTCAACTTCAACGAGACCTACAGGACAGCTCGCTTAATGAAATATGGTGAAATTAGTACCGTTGGAAAGGTATATGTGTCTACTTTGAAGGGACATCAACCTTTCGTTCATAGCTATCATATTGAATGAGTTATGACCGTTTTAGCAAAGTAGGACAGTCCTGTCCGGAAATTTGCAAGTCAGTCAAATTCGACAGAGCATTGTGAACTTCTCCGATCGGATGAGGTTGTGAATCTTATGTCACTGGAAAGCCACGGGTGTCTACTTTTCAGAACATTTTACGGTTCGCTGATACCTATTTTGACGAAGAAGTTATGGCCGTTTAAGTGAGTGAAGGTCATTCTACCCGAGAATCTGATTTTCATTGCAAACTCTTGTTTTGAGTTGTTATGCAATCTTGTTTCCTAAGATCTAAGTTTGGCTAAGTATAGCATGGATGATCTAAGGATGTGTGGCTAGATTAATGGTTAATCATTAGCCCAAGACTACGTTTGAGAAGCATGTAATGAACGTTGTGTACGTTGTTCTTTGTACTCCATGATTATGGCACTAATCAAGGGGAGTTGTTTCGTAGACTTCAGGGGGAGTCTACCTCACATGATGCTATCAAATGTAAACGGTGCGTTGTGCTCTTTTTCCCTTCGATCAAGCTTTTGTTTTTACCCAAGAGGTTTTTATTTTGCTTGACAAGGTTTTTACCGAGGCAACGATGTGTGCACCATGCAACCTAGGCATGCGACACAAGGGGGAGTGTTCCGGGAGAATTACTATTCTACACTTGTATGTGTCTTAGCCTAATATGTTTCATGTTAGGAGATAGATTAACATCTCCGTAATAGATTAGGACTCCGAATCTTACGGGATTGTGGTTTTGTAATGCCTATATATAGGCCCCCATATCATTCAATAATACACAATTATTTCATCCTGAAACATAACGATTGTTTTACCTTAAATTACTATAACTCATTAGAGATTAATAATTATATAATAATTTTCTTATGAAATATAATAGATAATTGATCAAATAAACACATATTTCAAAATTTCATATTTTTATATAAATTTCCATCAATTTATTTAATTATTTTTTTAAAATCAATATTTTTCTAAAAATTCTATCAAAATTTTTAATTTTTACATTCTCGAAATTTCCGTTTCCCCGAAAATTTAGTGGCTCGGGGGTGTAAAAAATTCAGCATAGTCTATAATCAAGAATTTTTTTTTCACCACTGTACTCTCCTCCGACCCCATCTTCCTCCTCCATTCTTTCCGCCTTTGTGGCTCCGTCGCCGGCCCCATAGCCGACCTCCTTTTTCTCCGACCCCGTCAAGTCTGTCTTCCTCTCCCTTAACTCCTAATCTGGGTCCTTCAATTGCACAGCCAAATCATGCATTAGAATCCCCACCGCATCATGCCATCATACCATCTCCATTACACAGTTCTTTACATTCTGTTATCTCGCAAAACCACCCATCTACCACTCTCTTCTTCTTCTTCTTCTTCTAAATCCAACTCCATCTCTTCTCCCACTTTTCCATTTTTAAATGAAACCCTGGTGTTCTCTCTACCGGAGAAGCCGACCCCCACGCTCTCTCTTCTCCTCCGCCGCCGCCGACGCAGCTCAAACCTGCTTACACTGATAAAGCTTGTGATTCAAGAGACAATTATGAATAAAATTCATTTGAGTGAGAGTAATAGCACATGGGTTTGTTTCTAAATCCAACGCTTTTCTTTAGGATATCAAATATTTAATGCTAAATATGCACCAAATAGTATTTAGACTTATTGCAGTAGTTACAGAAAATTCATTTGAGGAGCTTTGCTGCTTATGGATTTCATTGGCTGATGCTTTAATTTCATTACTAATGCATTTTTGTTGTAGACTTGCTTTATTTTAATCTTTGTATATTTTGTTTTGTTCTTCTATTTGTACTGGTATATATGATCAGGAGTGTCATTAATTCGTCTTGATGGCATCAAATAACAAGATATGGAAATATCTGAGTAAAAACTATGTCTGACAGTGCAGATTGGCATTAAAACTAATTCTTAGCGGAGAAACCTTAAAGTTGTTATTCTTTGGTTTTCTATTACAGATATTGAAATAGTTTATGCTAATATACATTTGACTACTTGATTTACTGTTACTAGAGAGCTAAGAATTGCATGCATTGTGGCACAAATGGAGCGTGAAGGAGGCATCAGTCCAAGGATTTCGCCTTTGGCACAAGTATGTAATCTATTGCATTGATTTTTTTTTTGTCTGAGTCCAAGCAGCCGTTATTTTTGACTTAATTTATTTTCTGTGGGGAATCTGTTCTATTTGATATATCTTGGCAGTTCTCATGTTAATATATGTGGATCTTTTTGACATCTTATATAGTGGCAGCGTTTTAAAGTTGAGACGAAGCCTTTGTTGCCTTTACATATCTGTAATTTTCTCATATTGGCAAATAGCTTCTTTACTAGATTAATATGAATGACATCCAATGTGGGATCTGGGAAGTTTAGTATGGTACAATGTTGCATAATTTGTTCTTATATTACCTTCACAATCGATATTTTTGATTAGTAATGCTCTGTTTGAACTTGATGTTTCCCTTCTCGGGACATTTCTTTATGTGCCTATAAACAAGTAAAGTTTGTTTGTTCATGCAATGTGGGCTTTTTTCCCTTCTGTCTTTCTTCTATAAACTTGCAGTAACACATGTGGTTATTGCCATTGGGTTTGATAACTCTTTTTTTTCACCCTCTGGATTAGGTGCGGGATGCAGGAAATCTTTTGACCATGGCAGGCTTTACCCTACCAGGTGTTGATCTTGATGAATATGTAGTGAGATATCCAAGTGGTGAGATTCCCTTACGGCCTTATCTATGTTACAGTTTGGCCTCTAATAGAAATTTTGATGCTTCTGAATTTGCTTGCCAAGGCTCCTTTGATTATCGATTCCCTTATGAGTTCTGACAGTTCACACACACACACACACACACACACACACACACACACATATACACATGCCGGTTATGGAGAGGATGTCCGCATAGCCCTTAAAGTGCAGACGTCAGCGATTCCGGCGACGCGCGGATGGTGCCGGCCGTGCTCCCCCCCCCAGAGCTTCTGTTTGTGCCGGCCGAAATCTCGAATTTTTTGCACGGTGCCCAGAAACTTGAAATTTTGAGATTCATGTTGGCGTGGGCCGGCGCTGCAACTCCGGCAGGCACAAACAGGAGCGCCGGGAGGGGGGAGAGTGGCCGGCGCAGATGTCGTTGTGCGTCGCTGGTTGCCGTAATCGCTGAATCCGCACTGTGCGGAGGTCCGCAGCCAAGAAGCCCTATATGTAAGATAGTAGCCTATCTTGGTTGTCATTTTCCTCTTCTTTCAATTAAGAGTTCAAGATCAGGTTAGTTTAATATGGTAACTTGATCTGTCTGATCACTTAAATAATCACTTAAGAGTTAAGATTAGTCTTATAGTTCGTTTTCGTTTTCTGGAGCTGATTTTGGTTCCAGTTCCCACCACTCTCAGTCTTTTTCTTTCTTCCTCATAAAATGTTATGCAGTGGATCTCTAAATTGCTAGTTTTTTATGAGTATGTTTAATAAGTCCAGCTCTCCTGGTCTCTTTAAAACAATATGATCTGCCAGGTCATCTATATTAAGATGATGCAACCTTATATTTTATTTTTTTGCTGTTGTGACTTATCTGTGTGAAGACATGGATATAGGCCAGTTATTGTAATGCATATAATACAAGGACCAACATTAGATTACCTCTCTCATGATACCAGTCACACTCTAGGGGCCAAATTATGTTTTGATATACAACGGTTTAATAGATCTCGATATGCTTGAAGTTCAGTTCATTTGAATCCACATCGATCTCATACTCAACTTTTTGATTCTTTTTAACATTCTTTACAACTTTTTTTAAAAAAATATTTGGTGCAGCTCTGGATCTCATAGAACATCTCCGTGCAATGGGTGAAACCAATGCCCTTCTACAAAGGAACCCTGTAAGTTTTTACTTTCAGTCAAAAAAATTGTTTTTCTTGCATTACAAGTAATAAGAATTCTAAATTATCAAATTTATATTGGTCATGTGTTGTCCCCATTATCTAAAACTCAGATGCTCAAAAGAGATACAGGTATAGTCACTACAGCAATTTATGATTCTATGTTCACAGCAGAAGATGGCACCATCCCTGCAACCTTTCAGGAAATACAATGTAATAAGTTCCTATACAATTTATAGCTTGAAAATTAACGAAGTAGCATCAACCTGTGTTTTCATACCAACTGAAAGCGGCCTTTGCTACTTAAGTAGTTAAGGTTTGCAACCCTTGCAAACTATGATAGAAAGCCGTTTGCGTGTCCTTTGGACCCTTCGCCCTTAGTTTTGAATCAAAGTAGGTCGCGACTGTTGTATTTCAGTCGGTCGGGGGGCTTATACGACAGCTCCGCTTCCTCGTCTTGCTTTTGTCAAAGCTTCTACTGTTCAAATCTGATAAGGGGCTTTGGTTTTTTCATAAATAAAAAAACTCCGGAAGTAGTATTCCTATTTGAATTACGAATAAAGTTATTGTGGATATTTGTAATAAAAAAGTAACAAATTGTATAATGTAATATACGTATAATTTTATATCATTATATAAATTAAGGCAAAGGCATTGTATTGGGATGGTTATACATGTGAGTCATTGGATTTGGAAAGAGATGAGTTCCCTATTGTTGGGGTCTCTAGACCATCTAGTTCAGTTATTCAAACTATATTTACTTTGTAGTTCATCATTTCACGTTTTTATAAGGAGCTAAAGAGGAAGCGATTAAACCATTTCATGTGTTCAACCTTGGCTTGATCGTTCAAGAGGGGCTCGTAGGATAAATTGCTCAACTCTTCCAGAGTAGTGGGCAGCCCAGTCAAAGTTGTGAACTGTCTTTAAGTCCTGTTCATGGAAAATCTTCAAGTTCTCATTTGTCTTGTTTACCTTTTCACATCAGAAGTCTCCCACATCCTGACTGAAATCCTGTAGTTGTCTCATCTCTTGTGTTCTCTGTTCCATCATCTTGTTTTAAAGCTTTTTATTGAAGATGCAATGGTGTTAACCTCTTGTTGTATTTCTTAACCACTTGAAAAGTCACCTGCATCAATAATTTTGTATGTGAAACACTGGGAAAATATTTATCGGTCTTTTGTAATTGTTATATCATTGCAGAAAAAGTAGTTAGATACTTGCTTGACAATGTTCTTGGGCTTTGTAGGTTATTTATATGACTGGTTGGAGAGAGCACTCATCTCAGCCGAGGGCCAAAAGGAGGGGATCTGCCACCGTATCTTTTCAGGATATCTAGAAACAGTTTGGAAGTGAGACAAGTTGATCTCTATATCCTTGAGTTATGGGCGTTTAGCTGTTTAGAATGAAACTGAATGTGACCTTACATAGCGTGTCAAGGTTTAGGTCTGTTAAAGTTTTAGACACAGTTTATTGATTTCATTCCTTGTAGCCAGTGGTCAGATGTTTTGCATATGTAAGTGATGGTCGTAGTATAATTATCTTCTGAGACCTAAAGCTCAGATGCTTTTGTGTCTATTAGAGTTTTCTTTGGTTTTTATTCTTGTGTTGCATATTCTTGAACATGCATGTATGATCTAGTTCATGATTAAAAGTTGCGGGCTTTTGGCCAAATGCAACTGATAAATACCAGAAGTTGGAATGCTAGTTCATGCTACTCTTATTGACGCTTCTATCTTATGCAATACCCACGCCTTATTGGCCTGTTACTATTCTGTTGTTCGTACTTACTGGTCCTTTCTTTAAAATTGTTACCACATTCATAACAATAAGAAAAGAGTTGCAAATACCCATAATGACTAGCAGAGTTCAATGAATGATTAAACACAGAACCAAGCTTTGAAATAGCATAAATTTCTCAAATCAACTCCGGTTTGCTGAAACCAAAACTAAAACGATTTTTGAAGAGTATATTTTAGAGTTGAAAAAAATTAAAGAAACAAGAAGGCTAGGTTTTTCGTTAAACATGGAATAGCCCACCGGTTTAGTTTAGTTATGTCGTTATTATGTCAAACACTGGATGTGCATTATGTGAGCCCAACTGAAATCAGTTCTACCTACCTAGTGTCCAGTGGAGTTACCAATTCTATCTAAAACAGTTATCAAAATCAAAGCCTTATGAGTGATTTCTTTGTCATAACAGACTTCTAGACGGACGGACAACACAAGAAAAGAGTACAGAACGAGAAATTATACGACATAAACTCTTTACTAGTTTGAAGAATTTTACAAAGAGAGTAATAACGAAAGTTCGGTTCATAACATGTATGATCGATGATTCTATATCAGTAGGCCTTGGCACTAACCATGCATATTTTTAAAATTCAACTAATGTATCTCGTAATGCACCTATAATACTAGAAAATAAAAGAGAGAATGAACTTCACACATATTGTGAGAGCCTCCAACCTCTCTCTCTCTCTCTCTCTCTCTCTCTCTCTCTCTCTCTCATGGCGAATCATTCCATGAGCACAGTTTTTGTGGTGCTCACTCTTCTGCACTACCATGTATATGGAGATTATCAGCGGCAGCATGCAGAAGTTGAAAGAAGAGAAGCTGGAAATGAAGGGTGTGATATTTTCCGAGGGATGTGGGTTTCCGACGAGTCATACCCTCTCTACAATTCATCACAATGCCCCTTCATGGAGAGAGAGTTCACTTGCATACAAAATGGGCGTCCAGACAAATTATATCTCCAATTCCGGTGGCAGCCCACTGGCTGCAACTTAACAAGGTAAGATGACCTGATGACCATATCTCTGCATTTTTAGTTCGATAAATTGAAAATAAGTATTTTGGTAAATGCTGGTATGCTTCTCTTTTTCTCTTCAAGGCCTTAATTTAGCATACAAAGAACTAAGAAACTATATATCCTGAGATCATTTAAAGTTAAAAAAAGAAGAAGTTTAAGTCTTGCTTTGCAATAGAGTTCCGCTTGCTGCTTCTAAGCCAACTGTTTCTTCGGTGAGTAATTCTGCTACTTTTTTATGCTCAAGATTGAGAGTTTTTTTTTTGGTCAATAGATTGAGAGTTGTATACATGTCTTTTCTTTTGTCAATAATTTTACAAAGATATTTTTTTTATGCTTCAAAGATATCAATTTGATTGAGGTACTACTGGGTGCTATGATCAGAAAGCTAGAGATACCAATTTGAAGATGTCACAGTGCCATTTCACATGTTTCTAATTTTCTTTTTTCAAATGAAAGACCTTGAATTCCATCTATGTAACTACAACACTAATACCAGCAAAGACCGATATCTAGTTTAGAAAAAAAAGGGGGGCTCTTTTCATCATATCTTTGAAGAAGCGAACTTTCGAGCAAGCAAATAATTGGTATTGTGATCAATCAAATTGATAACTTGATTTCCACTTGTTTGATACTAGAATATATTATATATAGTTTCTTATTGTATCTTATACACACACACACACACAAATAGAACAATCTATAATTACTCTTGTAATTTTGTAATGCATAATTCAGAAACAACCAAAACACAAGTTTTTCTCCGTAGGGCCAAGCCTTTGTTGGGTTACTAAATCCACACGACTTAGTTAATTAGAGCTCGATAGGACGAGCCTTATTTTATTAGTAAAGTCAAGCTTTGGCTCCCTAAAGACTAAACTAAAGAAATGGATCAAAAAAACGGGGGGACTTTTGCAACGGGCTGTGCCACCCAAACCAACTGAGGGAAGTTACTTTCATTAACTTTTTCCTTAATCTCTGCTAGAAACGTAACTTTGATGGCTTTACTGAACTGGACCTTCTGCAAATGATCATGTGATTGTTAGAAAACTTGATGAATTGATGTGTTGTACGTAGCAGGTTCAACGGTGAAGATTTCTTGGAAAGATATAGAGGGAAGAGCTTCATGTTTGTTGGGGACTCGTTGAGTTTAAACCAATGGCAGTCACTCACTTGTATGCTTCATATAGCTGTTCCAGACGCCAAGTATACACTTGTTAGGGCAGGAGATCTATCCACATTCACCTTCCCGGTAAGACTCGATTTCTGGCGGCTCTAGTTTTCATTGTTTCGCTACTAATAATATTATGAGCTAGGTTCTCCAACTGCGCGAGCCTCACATTATTAGTGTCGAACGTAATGTGCTAATTAATCATGCATTTGTTAATGCCAGCGATTGACAGTTCAGTTTCAACAATCCATGTATCAGTGAGCTACCAACTCTTTAGAAGATTAGTTGGCTACCAATGCACACATGAGCTGGAAAGATATAACAACCGCAATGATGGATATCGAATTTATGCTTCTTAAAGTTATAGCCGGTCAAGATCATGTACTTTATATATCTCCGAACAAATCCATTCCTATTGTTATAGCTAGTGCTGAGTTGAACAAGAACCAGGCCAGATAGTTACATACGTACGTATATACATACGATATAAAAGTGCTTATAATTAAACAAATTAAGCTCCCCTTCAGCGGCAAATTAAAGTAATAGAAAAAGGGAGAACCAAGTGTTAGGTAGAACTATTTCCTGTGTAGTTACCAGGTCCACATGTGAAAATTGAATGCTCGATTTGCTAGCATGCAAGCCATGCATGTATGTCATATAATTTCAGTATATGATTGATTAATTAGACCCTATTTTAAATTGGATTTACAGGTATATATATCTTTGTCACTCATGTGTGTATATATAGTCCTATAATTCCTGCTGTGCATATGTGCAATCCCAAATTCAGTATATATGATTCTGTGTACGGTTGCAGGGATACAGTGTTAAGGTGATGTTCTCTCGGAATGCATTTCTAGTCGATACTATAGCAACACCTGCTGGCCGAATTCTTAAGCTCGACTCTATTGCAAGCGGGAAACTTTGGAAAGGAATCGACTTCTTGATCTTCAACTCATGGCATTGGTGGCTGCACACCGGAAGAAAGCAACCGTAAGCAAGACCGACCTTCTAATGACGTGAACTTTGGTAGCTGATTATATTGAAGTATTTATATGTCAGTATTAATTAACAGGTTTCCAGTGAGCTATAATTTTAATATATACGAAATAAAAATTGTATGTGCTGCAGTTGGGATCTTATTCAAGAAGGAAACAGTACCTATATAGACATGGATCGTTTGGTTGCGTATGAGAAAGGGCTCAAAACATGGGCTAAATGGGTGGACGCAAATGTGGACCAAACAAGAACCAGAGTTTTCTTCCAAGGAGTTTCCCCAGATCACGATAAGTAAGACTCCTTGTTCCTGATTTCCAATCCCTGTCTAAACCAGACGATCATATATCTGGTCGATCACGGTGACGTTAGGTTTAACATGTTACGTACATTGCAAGACTAAGAATTAATTAACAACCATATCATTAGTAGAGATGCATGTCTCATTAAACCAGCCTTTGATTATATCCGATTACACTAGTGAGGGCTAAGACAGAGTAATTCATTAATTAAAGGGTAGGGAAAATGACAATATATATTTAATTAATATATATACCGTAACTCATCTTTTGTAGTTACATATGTAGCTTAATTATTCTTTCATTTTTCTCGAACTGATCGATTGTGTAACGGTTTCCTCACCAGTGCAAGTGATTGGAGGGATCCAACTGCAAAAAGTTGCGAGGGACAAATACAACCGGTGGCTGGGACTCAGTATCCGGTAGAATCACTTCCACCGTTGCAAGTAGTAGAAAAAGTGCTGCATTCCATGTCATTTCCGGTTTACTTGCTAAATGTGACAATCCTTTCCCAACTAAGAAAAGATGGCCATCCATCTGTGTACGGCCATGGTGGTCACAACGACATGGATTGCAGCCATTGGTGTCTTGCTGGAGTTCCAGATACTTGGAATGAACTCCTCTATGCAGCTCTTATACACCGCTAACACCGGTACGGTACTTATTAATTAGTTACTTACTTAGCATGATACCCGAAGAATAAGACTTCAAATTAAATTTTTTATTTATTAGTAATAATATAAATGAATTAATCTTAGTTAGTCATGCCTGATGCCAATCTTCACTAATTTGACACGCTTGATAAGATTAAATTTTCTCCCAGTGGAATGTGGTGATCGAAAAGTACTCACATTGCAATACGATCAATGATATATTTCTGGGGTAGAAAGTGGTGTAGAATCCACAACTTGAGATTGTGGTATATTGTCCACTGAACAAAAATAAGACTTAATTTGTATGTATGATAGAATATTGTAATGTAGGACTCTAAAATTTATCGGAGGTGGAAGATGAGAAACTAGAAGTTCGGGAAAAGATAAGCAAGAAGTAGTAGAGAAACAATCTAAATCTCCAACTTCATCGAGAGTTTACGGTTTAGAGTTTAGACAAAATTCATATATATAGAAGCAACTCAATCATTTTCAATATACAAAATTCAAATGGATTGAAAGATTGTGAGCTTCATATATATGAACTAGGGCTGGGAACGGTTTGGGATTCTGCTCAAACCGATACTGAAATGATTTTATGTTCCCGTATCGGTATTAGTTTGGTACTGCATTTTTCAACATCGATACCAAACTGAACCAATACAGTTTGGTTTCGGTACAATTCAGTACTTTTTCGGTACCAAAATGGAAAATCCCATAAATTGTATACTCACATGCTGCACTTGCATCTACATCATTCAAATTGCAATTATAGCTTCTAGCTTAACATATCACAGTAAATAAATTTTCATACGTGCATAAGACAATCACATATTACAAGAATCACTAGTTCACTACACTATGTTCAATCATGAATTGAATTAGCAACACATCATAGACCTAAATCTAACCCCAAAATTAAAAAGTTGGGTGGATAGACTTTGAGAGACTAAGATGGAGAGGGTCTGCGTCGATTGAGACTTGATATACAGAGGGCCTGCGGATTGATGGAGGGAAATCAGTGATGGATGCAAAGTGAAGGCAATGATGGAGGCCGTATTGTGAAGGCAGTGATGCAGGTGAAGTGAAGGCGAAGGGCGAAGTGATGGAGTGAGAAGAGTCAGAGCTCAGAAGACGCGAAAGAAAAAGTCATGGAGGCGAGAGGGTTTTTATACTTTCAGTTCGGGCCGGTATCATTCGGTATCAAATCCAATGAACCCGAACCATCCCGGTTAAATGCTTTCGATGTCGGTCTCAGTTTGGTACTAGAAATTTTTACCAATTCATCCCGTACCATTTTTCCAGTACCAACTCCCAGCCCTAATATGATGTTATAACTCGAAATTCGTTATTCATTTCTTTTAATTTCATGGAGATTAATGAATGATATTTTGGTTATATCGATATTCTACGTCTTTTAAATAGCCTTCATTTGAAGTAGAAATTGGTTCGAGAACCAATAAGTCATTTTATGATTTAATTCATTCGACTCAAGAATCGACTTTTAATCCGTTGCTCGTTTCCGAAAACTTCATTCACGAAAGTTGTAGAGCTGGTCAAAATGAGTTCGTAGACATGTGACACGTAGTAATCGGAAATTGGTGGAGTGAGAAATTAATTACAAAAGTTTGTTGGTGAAAGGGGTATTAAGGGAAGAGGAAATTAGAAACTATGGAAATATGTAATTAACCTTATAATCTCTTCCTATCCCACCAAAGCTTCCCACCAAACTGATATTTTCCTTTCTTCTTCTCACTCAGCCGAGTCCCCCCCCCTCCTCACTTATCAAACTCTCTCTCTTTCTTCATTTCTTCTCTCTTTTGCTCCTTCTTTCTTCCCAGATCGCAAACCATCACTTCACCAAACTCTCTCTTCTGCCACAGTTCTTTGTTGTTGCTGGTCACTGTGGAATCACACTGAAGTGGTCTTCAAGCTTGGAGTGGGGGGGGGGGGGCTAGCTTTGCCACAGGGAAGCCGCACCAGCAACTGAAGCTCATTCCCCTGTCTCCACCGTTGTGGGTTTCTATCATAGTTGAGTCCTAGGGATCGGGGTCACCATGAAATCGAGCCTTCTAGTCCTTACTCAAGTCCCTTCAAGTTAGGGAGGTTGTTATGAGTTGTATCACGAGCTTGCAGCAGCAGAATTTGGTAAGGACACACAGCTGCGTCTCCGGCAGCTTTTCAGTCAACTGGACAGTCACTAAGGTGAGAGGTCCTTTCCATAATCTTTTGATTAGTTAGACTTGTAGATTTTGAGATTCTTTTTTTTGTAGAGATGTGGGTAGAAGTGTGGTGTGGTTGAGTTGGAGTTAGTTTGGTGATGTTTTGATGGCTGTGTTTTTTTGTGGCTGAGTTGGTATGAGTTAGGATTTTGGGGTTTTTGTTGTGTAAAAGGGGGGAATTTGTGTTGTGCTTGGCCAATTTGTTTTCCACTGTTATTTTGTTGGATTTGGTTAGAACCTTGAGGCCGTGAGTTACTGAATTTATTAATTGGCTTTGAGTTAGGGGATTTAGGAGTCTAGTGGTTGTAGGTTTGTGGAAGATTGTGAAGTTGTTATTTGTGCAGTGGGTTAGGATCTTGTTGGCATTTTGGGACAGTTGAGAGAAAGAGAGAGGCCGAGAGAGTGGTGTTAGGGGAGTAAGGGAGTAGTATGAGTTGTTAAGGCCGAGAGAGAGTGAAAGCACCACACGTTTAGTTTGGGTGGCCTTAGTATTTTTGAGGTTTTGTTGAGTTGTTTAGCATTTTGAACTCAATTGTTACTAAGTGAGATTTGTGTCACTTAGGTACTTAGAGTTCATCGAAGCGCATAATATATTCTCTTTTGGAGTTACAAGTTGAAAAACGGGAGCGAAAAAGGTTAGTAAACCTTACATTTAGTTTAATTACTCTTGGCGGTAACTAGACGTGTGAACTTAAATTTTGTATTTTTACTTGTGTGATTGAAATATAAATATGTATATTGTAACGCCCAAAAATTTCGAGCTTAAAAACTCAAAATTTTAAACTCATTAAACACAAATTAATCTCAATGAAATCGAAATCATTTAAAATGTCACATTACTGAGTTCAAAATATAACTCAGACAAACCAATTATTACAACCCAAATTTATAATCCATACATAAAACTGGAAATGTAATAATCCTCACAATCTCTCACAAACTCACAAATAAAACCTCACAAATTCTCACTCACAACTCCACTCTAGAAATCTCACCACAAGCATGGTAACGAACAACTTCGAGTCACCGGAGTCGTCTCTCAATCCCCACTAGTCAACACCTGCGAAAGTATCCCCTACACCATTGAATTGGTGCACCGGGATTGTAAACACAAACCCAGTAAGCTTTACAACTCGTATGAGTAAAATGAAAATATAACTCGCATATCAATATATATGAAAATCCCGAAATCAAACAAATATAAATGCACTCATGAGTCAATGGACGGCCCATCTGGTTGTCCCAAAGAAATATGAAATGAAACGCTCATGAGAAATTAAGTAACCCTTCTGGTTACCCAAATGCATCTATAATACGGGTACCAAGAACGCTGGTACACATCTGTTACCCCTCTCGTAATACACCGCCGATATTGGGCAACCACCCGCTACCCAATATCTAAAAATATGAGTACTCATGAGCAGATAACTACCCGTTACCTCACATGCAGGACTCTGGCAGACAGACTAGAGCTCTAACTGTATCGTAACTTTCGCCCGGCCAAAGACTAGGTTCCGACTTGCCAAACACGTACAATAATCTCACATCATATTGTACCAAAAATCAAGTCCGAAGGCAAATCAACATTTTAACAATCTCCATGTTAAAATCACGTACAATAATCTCACATCATATTGTACAAATCAAAATCACATGCTCGATATATAAATCTCGTCATCAAAATGACATAATCACGATAAAATCATAACAGTATATTATATAGCAAACTATATATATATGTACATATTTACCATTTATACAATATAAATATAATCCATTATATCATATACATGTCATATTTCATAAACACGTCCGAAGACAAAAACTCGTCCGAAGACAAAACTCGTCCGAAGACAAAACACTTTAACAAACTCATGTTAAAACCACGTACAATAATCACACTTCATATTGTACAAAAATCAAATCACATGCTCAATATTTAATTCTCGTCATTCGAAATGACTAAGTCCAATGAATTCATAACAGTATATAATATAGCAAACTATATATATATGTACTTATTACCATTTATACAATATATATGTAATCCACTATATTGTATACATGTCGTAATTCAATATTAAAAACTCTTGCAAAATCCTGAATCACCGCAAGGGTAGATTCGTAAATAAGTGAGATTTTACTCACCTTCTTTCCTGCGTGCAACTTCCACGACCCTGAAAGTAATTTCCTCACTCGTTTCGTCAGTCACCTAATAGCACGATAAATGCTTAGAAAATGATACTTAAAATATCAGGTGACGAGTTCAGCACAGCTAAATGTTGTTCATAAAACATTGTTCACATAACACTGTTCATGTTTATTAATCAATGTTTTTACTAAATCACTGTTCACAGTACGGGTTTTTATCAAAACACTGTTCACAGTACTGTTTTACCATGCACTGTTCACATTTACTGTTACAGAGCACTATTCACATACACTATTCAATGCGGTGTTATTTACTGTTACAGAGCACTATTTACTGTTACAGAGCACTATTCACATACACTGTTCACATTTACTGTTACAGATCACTATTCACAGTTACTATTTATGCGACGGTACTATTCACATTTTACTATTCATGCGTCGTTACTGTTCACCACCGCCACCAATCATCACCAAATTTCACCACCACAACCTAAACAATATTTCCAACAACTTCCTAGTTGACACCAAGGTCTAAATCCGAGCCTAAACAGTCCAAACAACGAAGAACATAAATTCGGCACTATTCACAAACCCTAGAAATTGAAATTTTGATTCGGGTACTTACACTTCGATTTAGCTCGATTCCTTTTGTGGGAATGTTGCTGGGACTGAGATAAGTAAAACCCCCCAAGAATCTCGAGCTATGGTGGCCGGAGGAGGCGGCGCCGACACAGCAGTAACTTCCGGCGGTTGCTACACCGTGTGTGGTTGTCGCCGGAGTGCAAGGCGCAGCCCAAAAGATGGAGATCGTCGAGCCCGTCAGTTTGATAGGTGGCACGACACGAGGCGACGTCGGATGGTGGAGGCCGGAGAAGGTTTTTGGGTCGGGTGAACAGTACCCGAGCTCGGGTGAACAGTACCCGAGCTCGGGTGAACAGTAACCGAGCGGATTTTTGGAAAAAAACTGATTTTCAATCTCCTCTCATTCCTTTTATACTATTTCCAAAATCGGAAACGAACTTCCGACGTTAATAACGTTCGCGTCCGACGTCCGATTCGAACGTGTGACGTGTCCACGAACTCGTATCGATGAGCTCTACGACTTTTTTGAAGGAAGTTTTCGCAACCGAGCGATGGAATAAAAGTCGATCTATACGTTGCGGTAACGTTACGTTTTCTAATTAAACGATCCGAGAACATTTCCGTTTTCGTTTCGAAATGTCGCAAACCTCCAATTATCGTCTTGAATTAATTTCACAAGTTTAACACTTTGAAAATACTCAAAATTTAGTTTCTAAAAATTCGAGTTATTACATATATATTTGGTGATTTATGTACCTATATCTAAATGGTAATAGGATATGCATATATATATATATATATATATATCACTAAGTATATAAAGCTATTATGTTAGTGAAATATATTGTGTATTTTTAGTTGGTTTATATTGATTGTGGAGGATGAGACTAAGAGGGAATAAAATGTATCTCTCGGTAAATTAGAGTTTTGTGGAGGATAACTGTATAGTTGAAGTGTTGTGTGTTATGTTTGATCAGAAGGGAAGAAAATGTACCTTCCAGTATTATTGATAATGATGTCTATTTTGTTTGGCCGGAAGGGAATAAAATGTACATTCCGGCATCATTAAATTATATTGTTGTTATGTGCTACCAGAAGGGAATAAAATGTACATTCTGGTATGATTGTTGTGTGTGTGGCTTTGTGGGTTGTGATATTGTCTTTGTGGCGGCCTTTTGAGGTAAACGACTTTGTGTGAGTTGTTCTGCCTTAGTGGCGACCAGTTTGGCGAAAGAAAATGAATACATATGATTTAGCCTTAGCGGTGGCCCAAGTGGCAAAATGTATTTCAATGTTTTGCCTTTGTGGCACCCTTAGTGGCGTAGGCATATGTTAGAACCATTCCTTAGTCGGTTGTGGGATGATCATCTAGAGCTCTAGTATTACTGTCAATCTTCTGGTTGTGACTTGAGGGTCGCATCAACTCAGAATGTTCTGCATGTGGTTGCGATGTGATTGTGAGTTATGATTATGCTTGTGTTGCGATATGTGGCGTTTGTTGTGGCATTAGTTGTGAGGTTGACGCTGTTAGTGTTGTAGTGATAATGTTGTTATATATATATTTATGTGTTTAGAAATATGTTACATTATCCTTGAGTATTTCTTTTAGTTTACTCATACTAGCTTTGTAGCTGACCAAGTTTGTGTTTTCAATCCTGGTGTACCATTATTGGTGCATTGTGAGAGTTGAAACTGTACAACTTACACTCGTATAATTATGTGTTGTTATAGTTTGTAATCTAAGTGTTTTATTAAACTTGAAAAAGATATTCAGCTGCTGCAACGTAATTTCATTTATTGAAGTTATTTCAGAATGTTAGTATCCACAAATTTGAAATTTTATTGTTGTAAATTTAGGGATGTTACATGTAAGTCTTAGATTATGAACAATTTCTCACTGAACAACTGATTTCGTAAATGTACGTAGGTGAAGTTACCCAAGAAAGACAAATCTGTGTTAATTGAATCATTGTTGGTATCAAAATGGTACATTAAAGTTTTGTTTTATTGAAAGGACATTAAAAGGTTTTTTTCTTGAGGAAGCTGTCAAAACATGCCAAACGTTTTCTCAGGATGAATATGTTCGATCTCATCAATAATTCAAATCGAGGCAAAACATAAGTGACTGCATTAAAACTAGCTAGCTAGCCTCCAATTAATCTTATCATTCTAGAGAGGAGAAAAGCCACACGAAGAAAGATGCCACAAGGAGCCAAAATAATACATGCATGCTTCATCTATACGCACAAACTCAACTTGGCCTCTTGCAATGCTCACTTTCCACTTCTCAAATCGTTTTGGTGAACTTAAGAGTATGTTGTCTATATCATTGGAGAACTTTCAATCTTTTTGTAATTAATCATCTTAATCGATCTGTATTTAACATGCATGCATATTACATACATTGCTAGACCGCGACAATCGAACAAGGCATCTTAAATCGACCGGGATATCAAACCAAATCATGTGGTGATCGATAAAACATTATCCCTCTAATTAATAAGTTGCAAATATTTCTATTAACATCGACCTCGTTTGTGTTCTAACTATACCAATAATTGGTATTCGCAGACACGCATGGGTGGTTCTACTGCTATTGCTTTAGCAGTGTGGATACTTTTTCTTGTGCACAACCTTAGAGGGACGCTTAGCGATGAGGAGTGTGACCTTTCTCAAGGAGAATGGGTGTATGATCCTTCCTACCCTCTCTACAGTTCCACAGACTGTCCCTTCATTTGGAAGGAGTTTGATTGCCAAAAGAATGGTCGACCAGACAATGAGTATCTCAAGTACAGATGGCAGCCCTCTTCTTGCGAGACACCAAGGTACCAATATTCCTATGTATATTACCTCTGTTGATCATCTCCTCTCAAGTTCTTAGATATGTTTAATGTTCGTTAATCTGTTTTCGTGAAGAATCCATCACTGGCTGCCAGATGAGTAGAATGCCCTTCAATAATGGATATTGTTTTTTAATTTCTTGGACACACATATATATATATATATATAGATTAGCAGAGTTAAAAGAGAGGTTAGCTACTGCATGAACGTTCAAAAGTTTTGAACTGAAATGGTTACACCAGGGGAAAGTTTACAGTTGCTTCGCTAAATAATAAATACCAGTTTCATAGTATGATCTGTATCTTGAAGTAGAATATCTCATCGAAATATATACGTACATGTAGGTTCAGTGGTAGCAGATTTTTGGAAAGATTGAGAGGAAAACGAATACTGTTTGTAGGAGACTCACTGAGTATGAATCAATGGCAGTCCCTCACATGCATGCTTTACAAATCGGTGAAAGCCAAATACACCATAAGCAGGATTGGAAGCCTCTCCATATTTAGCTTTCCAGTAAGAGGCTAGCTAGATAGCTTTCCTTTCCACTCATATATATGCTGCAATTAAGAACTAGAGATGTTAATAGAATCACGTACACTTGTAGGCATATGATGTTTCAATCATGCTGTCCCGAAATGCATATCTAGTAGATACAGTGCATATGAGAAATGGGAATGTTCTGATGCTGGACTCGATGAAGAATGGAAGTTACTGGAGGACCTTTGATGTTATCATCTTCAATACATGGCATTGGTGGCTTCATACTGGAAAGAAACAACCGTAAGTATGCTTCAACTTTTTACCCGGCCTTCGATATTTTCATATGTAATTTTCAGCTACGCCTTGCCAGCGGTTTGTAGTAGTCAATTAATTATTGGATCTATTTTGGAGTGATTTTGGCGCGCAGTACACTTTACATTTCATTCGTTAAGTACAAGTACTGTTCAATTACATAGATTAAACGTGGAATTAATCTGCAAAATCACTTTTATTACCATCTATTTTCCTCTCCAGGTGGGCTTTTGTTCGCTATGGATTCAATAATGCACACAAAAACATGAACCGGTTGATGGCGTATGAGAAAGCTCTAAATACATGGGCGAAATGGGTGGACTCAAGTGTAGACACTTATAAAACAAAAATTTTCTTCCAGGGTGTTTCTCCAGATCATGTGAAGTGAGTACTTGCTTATACATGTCATAAAGAACAGTTCTTTTCTACATGTTTTTGGTTTCTTAAGAATTAATAGGATTAGTTTTTCTTATTTACCATGCATGTGTATTATATATCATCTTTTTGTCCTTGTGATTACGTATAGTGCAAGAGAATGGGGTGATCATTCAAACTCAAATGGTTGTTTGGGACAAACGAAACCAGTGTATGGGACACAATATCCAGGAGGTTCACATCCAGCTGAAGTTGTTTTAGAGAGGGTACTGAGAACAATATCGAAACCAGTTCACTTGCTAAACATCACAAGGCTTTCACAGCTAAGAGAAGACAGTCACCCTTCTGCCTATGGGTTTGGCGGCGCCCGTGGCATGGATTGTACCCACTGGTGTCTTCCCGGTGTTCCAGATACTTGGAACCAGCTTCTATTTGCAGCACTCTTTGAGGGCTCATGAGGGCGGCCAATTCTCTTTTGAGTCTTTTCTTTATATTCTTTGGTGAACAAATCATCAATTATATATTTGGAAACTACCATTTAATACCATGGTTTCCTCTTGAAAGCATTAGCATGCAATTTGTACTTGGGTGTATACATTTGTTGCATATAAATAAGAACGAAAGAAATTGAAGTTCCAAATAGCTAGGAACTAGCTTGGGTACGTATATAGGAAGTCTTCGATTTTCGTAGTTGTGCCTATTCTCTTTTAACAATTATCTTGATAATTTTCTTTATGTTACCATACACAAGGAATGTAGAATACTTAATTTCATTTTTTTTCTTTTATTCATCTTCCCGTGAGAAAGATCAACGAAATACTTTCCTTTCCGCGAACTAAACGAGGCGTTGATGTTATATACGATATGTTTTTTGAAGATGGTTGTGCCCTCTCACGAGATTTTGACCCTTCGTTCCCATCTTTGTATCATATTCAATGTTAATACCAGTAGCCACGAAATAGGTATATCTATGTGACGAGACCTATGATTGATTTATTTGGACTTAATACACAAATTACATGACTTGAGGATTAAATAATTGATAAAATAATATCTAAGCAATTAGAGTTGAATGAAGAATGTATATTCAGCAATATCTAGTAATCATATAATCTAGATATTCAATAAGAATCCAATTAGATTTCTGATATGACTCATGTTCTATAAGAAAACTATCTATGATTCAATTAGGACTCTTTGATGGGCAACACACTAATTAAATCACTATATATACATGAGTTTATGGTCCCTGTGCTCACTACGTTAAGCATACAAATACTATCCCATGCAAGAGCTTGTTAGGAGAGTCACAGAAGATTATACTCGATGACCATATCAGTGAATGCTACAAGTATACCTCTAAACCTTGTTTAAGAACCTTTGTTGATTAATAATATATATGTGTTTGTATAGCATGATTGTTTACAATCATATTTTGTTTTCCAGTTGGCCGCAGAGCCGGTTTATTTCAATCATGTATACAAATCGTTTTCAGAAAATTAATCAACGATTGAGTTATAAAAACCTGAAGAAAAACCAAAAACCTTAAGAACAAAATCGGGTCAACCCAAATTAAAATCCTTAAGTATATTTTTACTTGGCATGTGAGCCGTGTTACCCAACCTATTCGCCGCGATCTAGAACCCATTCACTGCAATCTAGAACCCATTCAGTGGGATCCAAAAACCCATTCGCCGCCGCGAATACTCATCGCATGGTAAAGAAACACGTTCTCCGGGGCATAGAAACTCATTCGCTGGGGTAAAATCGGTCTTTATTTACAATGACTATTTTCTGGGTTTTGGTTAAGGGCAGGGAGGAAGACACGTAAATTCGTTTATAAATTCGATGAGATTCAAGCCCATTCGCTCACAACTCAGGTCAGTTTAGGAAAAATTAGAAATCCCTAATGTGATCCCAGCTAGCATCTAAGATAATTGGTTTGTGGTTGACGTGTGATAGAGCTGGACGAAGCCTTAGGATTGTTTGTTCTTAATCTGATCTCATTGATTGATTATTGTTGTGTTTTAGAATCATATTTGCTTTTGCTAACTCTTTATGCAGCGCTAGAGCATAAGCTCAGGTAAAGTATAGAAAAAATTGTGAAAATTTGTTTTTTTGTGTGTGTGAAATATTGAGCTATTGCCTGTGGAACTGTGAATTTTGTATGCTTGTTGTAATTGTTTTGTCTCCCATGATATTTAAATATATTACAACAATGAAATTTGCAGGAAAATGAATTGAATTTTGTCAAGATACAGTAAACTTGATTTGGGATAAAATTATGCATAAATTCCTAAAAGTCTTGGTTTTCTGCTTGTGTGAACTGACATATTGCCTTACCAAAATTGTTTCATGCTTGCAGACGATCAACGGACAAAGACTATAAAACTTGTGTTACTGAAATTTAAAATTTGCATGTTTTGTCTTCCATAGAAGTTATATTACGCATTGCTTAAAAACCAGGACAACTACTTACATAGTTTTCAAACTCATATACTGTCATATTAGAAGTTTTTCTTCTGCCTCTAGGTGATGACTACTTCTCTTATAAAACTTGGGTTTAAAGATTGTGGTTAGTAGATTCAGAAAATTCAGTTTGGTGTTTACATACTACTATTCAAGTGTAGTTAAACATGTTTACATTTTTTTGGGATATTACAGTGATTTTTTTATTTAACATTGTTTGTTGTGGCTTGTTTTCTGTGTAATGTGACTGATTTACAAGATCGAACTCATAAAACGCAGAAAAATACTCAATAATACATTTAATCAAGCAAAACAAAAATAAGAGGAACAAGCATACTAATAGACACTACTAGAAATATGGCCTTTAAATGTCCCCCTTGGTATCTATAGGCACATATATGTGTCCCCTTTGAATTATAGAGACTCATAACACAAATGTCCAGTTTGCTAGTGTTCCTATTGCTAACTTGAACACTTAATTCATGTGTCCCCAAATATTTTTATAGACCCCATGGTTTCTCATACTAGAAAGTTGAGTATAAACACTATACATTTGTACAAATACACTTCACCAATTGTGGACACTTTAACTAATTGTCCCCATTTGATTTTATTTTTATTACTTTTGTACCCTCCCCCCCCCCCCAAAAAAAAACAATAGGGACTAGACTGAAACCAGAATCAGTATTTTTCTGAAATATATTAAATATCAAACGTAAAGGATATAATAGGAATTTCAATCAAACAAATGCTAAATGCCTAACTGAAATTGTGTTAGTTGCCTTAGGAATGATAGACATTCTCAGAGTAGTGCTAACAAATGCTATTATATGGTAGTTGTACAATGTAGCAACAGATATGAGAATGATCATAGTAAATATTTCCAGTATCAGGATTTAACCTTCTTCCAACAACATTGTCAATAAGAATATCTTCAAGAACCTGCATATTAATACAAGTTGAAAACAATTTCCAATCAACTCCAATTCGACATACAAAAGTAAACCAATGTTTCTCAATAACAATCAGAGCGATCGAATGAAACAAAAGAGTCTAAAGAGTGGACTTGCTACCTTAACAAGTTGAAAATGCAGAGCCAAGGCTACTGCTCCCTTTTCTGATCCCAAACCAATCTATGTAACTACAACTCCATAAATCCAACCTGTTCATTAAACGCAACCCAAAATTCCTCTAGAACCTTAAGGAAGTCCTCTTGTCATCAGAAATCCAAGAAGACAGTCACCGCGTTAGGGGTTTTTACAATAAGAGGAAGAAGATATAAAAAAAAATAAAGGACATTAGGACATGTTTTGAGGAGAATGAAAAAGGAGTTGGTTTTTCGAAGGAATTGATTCAAGCTTACCAGATGGAAGTGCACAAGCTCGCCAGTGCTCAGTGAATCGCCAGAAGGAGGAAACTCGAAGGTGGAGCACAACTGCGGTGTTGAAACAGAGAAAGAGAAAAACCCAAGTTAATAAAGATCTGAGAAATCAAACTGAGAGGAGAATCTAAGATTTACCAAAGAAGGAGGAAGGGGACTTGCCAGAGCTCAAGGTTTCACCGGAGATGGACATAATAATTTCTAGTAAGATGGACGTGAGAGGGTGGCGGCCTGCTCCTTCGATACTCTGAGGGGTTTTGGTCGTACTAGCATGGAGATTCGATCTAGTGCAGTGGTGTGGTGCGGCGGGGGCGGCTGGAGGAGACCCTGTCATCTCCGATAAGGGAGGAGGAAGAGGTGAGCTCGGGAAAGAAAAGAGAAGGAAGAGGTAGAAACAAAGAAAAAAAAATGAAGGGTGCGATTGTGAAATTACAATCTTATCCTTATGAAAACTTTAATCCAAATTTCGGTGCTTAAACTTTAGTTGCTAACAACTCTTACATATGATAACCATTTTACGCGTGTTTACAAACTAGTAGCAACGAGCTCTACGACTTTCGTGAAGGAAGTTTCCAAAGATAAGCACTGAGTTAAAAGTAAACTCTTGAATCATAGCAACTTAATTGATTTTAAAACTTTTAACTCCCGACACTCCTTTCACTTTGAACAAGGACTACGTAATTATGTAGAACAACGATTTCCACATATGAACATTTAAATAATTGTTATTCACAATTCTCGAACTAGGGTTTCAAACAATTGGGACTTTTCTCAATTTGGTTATTGTTTTATGGTTCACAGGTTGAGGTGATAGAGAGTAGAAAAGACGATCTCGTGATTTATGAATCTGTTTGGGTATGATCGGGTCGGATTCTGGTTCTCGGTGTTGGGGACGGAGGTGGAGCAAAGAAGGCTCAGGGTGAAGGTGAGAGTGAGAGTGAGAGATAGACAAAAGAGCTAGGAAACACGGAAATGTACATACACCCACGTTTCCCGCTTCTGAAGCGGAACCACTCTGGAAACGTCTGGAAATGCGCGGAAACATTCCAGAAACGCTCGGAAATGCCCGCAAACGTGTTGCCAGAAAAATGTATTTTGGAAACGCGGTGGAAACGCGGTAGAAACACGAGTTTCCGAATTGGAAACGCGAGTTTCCAAAAAATAAAGGTTTTTTTTACATTTTTTTTTTATTTTTTATTTTTTAAATGAAGGGCTAGACCTACATTCGTCGAGTCAAATGACTTATTTCGACATATTTTTGACTTCCCGCCGAGTCGCCAACCCTCATTCTCTCTTGTTGATACCTAGATCTCTCATTATATTTGTATTATTTCGAATGTTGAACACAAAGTTATTTAAGTTATTTGAGATTTTGAGTTACTTAAACAAAAAATTTGTTATTATATTTATTTTTTTGTATAATTTATATATATTTATATATTTTTTTTATTTCGACGTTTCCAAAACGTACTCGCTTCCTAAATTTTTTGAAAAACACGCTTCCGCGTTTCCAAACGTTTCGTTTCCACGTACCCGTACCCGATTCCGTGCAGTCTAGCAAAAGAGAATGTTGCCAAGCATAATTGGTATTAGCAAAATATTATTCCAGTGGTCCGAATTCACATAATAATATATATATATATATATATATAACAATACTTTTAAACACAAAATGACATTTTACTATGGATAAATGTATCAATGTATACTATCAAACATAATGCATACAAATACATACAAAAGGGACATATAAATGTCCCTAAACACAAGTATACACCCACTTCAAAAATTTGGGGACACATAAATGTGCCTTTTGCTAAATAGGGCGCATGATTTGTGCCCACTATATATTTTAGGACACAAGCTAATATATGTGCATAAATGAAGATATTGAAGGACCCTAATTTAAATGTTCCTAAACTAAATATCCCCAAAGCCTCTATTTCTAGCAGTGAGAAAATCTCAATTACAAAAACTGGATGAGACAAGTAGACTTGTATTTTTCCTACAACAATGAGCTAGATGACTGCCTAGTTCATGAAGTTCCTGAGAGGATTGTTCTGAAGATAAGGATAACTATGCTGCTTAGTGGGAGTACCAAAACTTATGGCATAGAAAAAACAACATTTGCAGAAACATAATTAGAGTCACCATGTTTGAAACCATAGCTGGAACTATATCTGAAATGGATTATGCCTATGATCTACTGCAATACATACATGAGAAATTTAAGAAAACTGACAAGTCTAAATCTCATGCCTTGTCATTGCAGTTCAACACCCTGAAGTACAACATAATTAGAGGAGACAAGGATCATGTTCTCAAAATGGAGATCATTGTCAACAAACTCAAGGGTAACATTTAATCCTTCTAGAAGAGTTTATAGTTAATATAGTGTTGCAGTCTTTCCCTCTAATATTTAATCAGCTTAAGTCGAGTTATTTTACTCAAAAGGATAAGTGGGGGCTTAATTAGCTCCTAGATGTTGAAACTGAAGAAGAAACTCGGATTAAGGCTGATGATCTAACCTATGGTGTGATCAAGGTTGCAGATGCAACAGTCAATGCAGTAGGCAAGAACAAGTGGAAGAAGAAGTTAGGAGCCAACAAAGTTAACTTTAAACCAAACTCAGCTAAGTCTACAAGAGGTTCAAGCAATGGAGTCTTTAAATTTAAATGTTATTTCTATAAGAAGACATGGCATAAGAAGAAAAATTACAGTGGTTTCCAGGCTTGGATGCTAAAGAAGGGTACAAACCTTAACTTAGCTAAAACTGAAAATTTATAATCTCTTTATTTTTTAGAAGTTAATCTAATTAACACTAAGCCAAACACCTTTTGGCTTAATTCAGGCTCTCCCTTACACATAGTTAATTCTTTGCAAGGTTTAACAAACAGAAGGAAGCTAAGGAGTGATGAAAGTCACATTCGTATTGGGAATAGCATGAAGACTTCTGTCAAGACCAAAGGATGCATTAAGCTAGTTTTAAGTTTAAAAAATTTTCTTATTTTAGACAATATCTTTTATGTGTTAGGTCAATATTAACCTAGTAATGCTTGCTTTATTTTTATTCTTTTATTTTATCTTTTTGTATTTATCTATTTCTTATTACGTTTCCTACTCATACTAGGAAAATGAGCAAATGATCATAAACACGTCAAAAGGAGTGGATTTAGCGCACATTCTAGATTCGGGTGAGAGTTTCAAGCCAAAAAGAGCGAATGTGGAGATTTCACAATTAGATAAAAGTCAACGCCAGAAAATACTGGTCAAACTTCGACGATGAGAAGGTGGTTGCCGGAAATGGTGGTGCTTGAAGTCAACAAGTCAATGGAGCATTAGTGAATCATGAATTGTGGATT
Source organism: Argentina anserina (assembly GCF_933775445.1). Taxonomy (NCBI): domain Eukaryota; kingdom Viridiplantae; phylum Streptophyta; class Magnoliopsida; order Rosales; family Rosaceae; genus Argentina; species Argentina anserina. The sequence goes on from NC_065877.1 coordinate 21,077,365, forward strand.
TAAATTAAATTCAAATTCAAAATAGAAAAAGACAAATGAAGGGGACCATTTCAAGAACATGATCCACTATTTGTGCTTCCACATTTGTCCATCACATCTACGCATTCATCCCATTACATCTACACACTTCATTTGTGAACCCAAAGCCTTTAAATACCATCATTCTTTCCAAATTCGTGCAACCTTCTTTACCACACTCAAACTCTATCAAAACTCTATTAAAACTTCATCTTTCCCATAGTTTTAGCTTAGTTTCTTAATCCTACTTCATGGGTATCGAGTTTGTGTAGAGAGAGAGAGGTGTAGCATCTTAGGTTGATAACCAAAACCTAATATTCTACACATCTTGATCAATCACAATTGTGGATAGATTCATAAAGCCTTGTTCTTAATCTTTTTTTTTTGTGTATGTAGATTTGTATAGTGTTTTGGGTTTGAGAAAACCGAAAACACTATATTTTGATGCTTCACGTCCTCTTAGTTTACATCTAGGAAGCTCATGGGTATTGTGGTTCTTTCTCACACACTCTTTTATTTTCATGATGTATTATTATATTATGGATTTTATGTATTTATCTATGTATTGTGAATAGTGGAGTTGAGGCTAGGCTAGTCTTACCCACACTTGTGCAACAATGTAATTTCTCCATTTAATTTTTTGTTGATGCATGTTTGAATTTATTGACTTCTATACTTAATGCTACTAAATGTGTTAGCTACCTTTGTTACCTAGAGAGCATGTTGAGTAATCTAATGAACCGGAAACTTGAAATCGACAACTTCTTGAATCCATAGCATGTGGTGGTGGTTTAGTGTTTCTTACGAAAAATATTAAGTTGCTTGGATTTGTTACTTTGAACTTAATGCTTGTGTCATGAGTGTAATTACTCTAAGTGAGTGTTATGTTGAGGTTTAAATGATAAAATAATATCTAAGCAATTGGAGTTGAATGAGTAATGTATATTCAGCAATATCTAGTAATCATATAATCTATATATTCACCAAGAATCCAATTAGATTTTCTGATATGATACTCATATTCCACAAGGAAACTATGTGAGGTTCAATTAGGACTTTTTAATGGGAAAGACACTAATTGAATCACTATATATACATGAGTCTATGGTCCCTATGCTCACTACATTAAGCATACAAATACAATCACATACAAGAGCTTGTTAGGAGAGATCATACTCGATGGCCATATCAGTGAATGTTGTAGGTATACCTCTAAACCTTGTTTACAAACCTTTGTTGATTAATAATATATGTGTGTTTGTATAGCATGATTATTTACAGTACTTTTTTTTTTCAACCTAGCCCCTTAGAAACATACTTGTATGCAAAATATTTGATCTATACCCCAGATGTATGTGAAGAACTATTTTGATTAAATTATTCGTACATTACTTTTTGAATCATTATATATTTTTCTTTAAATCTTAGCATAAGAAGATTGAAAAACGATCAGATAATTTCTCAAAAATGATGACATTATTTAGTAAATAAGTGATGTTTGTGATTTACATAACAGATAGAACTAGACCACAACTTTAGGCCTCTTTTGAGGTCACCACCAACGATGATTATCAATATTTTTGTTCTTATACATCAATTGACTTGGTATCGGTAAAGAGATCCGAATTTCTCTCTCTATTTTTCTTTCTTCTTTCCTCATCTCCAGCATTTAGCGGACTAGTTGCTCAACATAAATCGCATAGAGTCTACATTAATTTGTAGTCATATTTCCCTTTTTAACGATTATAAATCATGATTACATTTAATGTTATCTCCAAACGATTTGAAGTTAGGAGTAATTATTATGTGTACCCGCCATACTACGTGGCACTGCCATGTGGTGTACCCAGCGAATTATATTACGTCATGGTATAATTAACATGCACGCGGTGAAAATGAGAAAAATTTATTTACATATAAGAACCAATCAAAAATAATTACAGTAAAAAATGGACTAATAACATTATAATTACGTTACGTGATATATGTGACGGTATATATAACAATTTCTAAGTTGAAAAAGATAAAGAAGAAAAAAAGAAACCAACACTCGGATGCACGTGTCTTATTCGAGATGGCAAAAGCATAATCCTCACGTCTTAAAACTCTCTTCTTGTTCCACCAAACGCGTCGCTGTTTTGACGCACCTACCGGCTACCAGCTAACCCAAATTCACAACTCCATGTAAAACCAAAAACTACCCTGTTGGTAAAAACAAGTTACTGTCCTAGGAGATCATAAATGGACGTTGCGGAATTATGCACGATTGGATTGACTGGATAATTTCCACTTCTCTTTTTATTTCTAAAAATCAGGAAAAAAGGTGGCATATATACAAAGAACCAAGCTAGGTGTGCAATTTGCAAAACCAAGATATAAATCGAATGGCGCATATTTCGATGTGGCATTTGTTCAGAACCCATTGTTTTTATTCCCATGTTTCAGTTTCACCATGATTTGCTGACTTGGGTTCCCTCTCTCACAGTAACTCCTAGTTGAGTCTAGTCCCCTCGTATTTAACGTTTTGTTCTCACCATTCTCTTCTGGGTTGTAAAAGCTTGGAGTTCACAATGGCTGTTGCTATGGCTTCTTGCAGCCTTGGGCTTAGCTTGAATGCTAGTACTTCTGGTTTGAAGAAACCTCTTGCAAATCCATTAACAACTGGTAGTTTGGTGGAAGGCTCCCCTGTGTTTGGCTCTAAAAGCATCAGCATTGTTCAGAAGGGAAGGTATGGTGATTGGAACCCAGATACACATAACAATTTATGAGTTTATCTGATTGGTCTGTTTCATATTTGATGGGTGTGTTTTAATTGTATCAAATAGTGTTTAGGAAATTTTATTGCTTTTTTGAATATTGGTGAAGAATGTTGTTCATTTTACACATGGGCTGATTATTTTTTGTTCTATTGTTTTCCTATCCTGCCAATAAGATTTTTTTTTCTGTTTTTCAATGAGCTAATAAAAGGATATTGTTTTGGTTTTTTCTGGTTCTTCATTTCAGGTAAAGTTTCTGGTACCCTGAAGTTATATTGATTGGTGATGCTATATCTAATTTCAGCTTATTCTGTTTTGTGCTGTGAATTAATCACCTGATGCTTCTGTTCTGTATGCTCGACTCTTGAGTAGTTTCTGGGGTTCAAAATTAAGTTTAGTCATCTTGTCTGATCTGTTAAATAATTACAGTCCTATAGGTTAGAAAATAATAAAAGTTGCAAACTGTCGATAAAAATTTCGGAGCATCAGGTAATCATTAGTATGGGAGTCTTAGTATTGTTCTTTGACATATGCTGACAAGTTTTGAGAAAAAAAAATTGTGTGAGATGTAATTGCATTATCATGTCTTTCGAACCCAAGCCTTGATTCTGGCTAAAATGTAAAGTACCCAGAGGACAGAGAGAAGTCAGAGAACTAATAGATGCTATTCAGTCGTAGTATTCTAAATATCTACTACATTGCATCTATCTTGTACTTATACTTAGTTATTATGCCGAACATACGTCCTAAGGATATGGTAACATTTTACTAGGGTCTTCATAGTTGCTAGTCTTTATCTTCTAAGTGTATCTGCAATCATTGACAGATGGCCTTCTTCATTGGCTTCAATAATTGCACAAGCATCATCTGCTACAGCAGTGGAGGTATTTGACAGATTCAATTTATACTCGGTTATTATTGAATATTAATGATTTAAAACCTCTTTTTTTCTGTACTTCTAATGTTTGAAATAGGATGGTAAGTCGGATGAAAGTGATGTGATTCCAGTTCCCAAAGTTATCATTGATCAGGACTCTGATCCAGATGCAACTGTGGTGGAGATAACCTTTGGAGATCGACTTGGGGCTCTTCTTGATACTGTATAGAGCATCACTTGCTTTTTTGTCTAGTTTCTTGCTACCACATAGATTCTATAGTCAGGATATATCTGTCTTTATGTTTGAACATGTCATGTAGCATAGAGTAACTGTAATTAACATGGGTCGCAGATGAGTGCGCTTAAGAACCTTGGCCTGAATGTTGTCAAGGCCAATGTGTTTTTGGATTCTTCTGGAAAGCACAACAAGTTTGCCATTACTAGAGCGTGAGTATGCTTTACATATGACCTTGTCACCTTATATTAAGTATTGATTCAGCTATCACTGGAATCTGTTACTGTTTGTTGATCTGTAGTTGATTGCAGCGATCTTGATTTTGCATGGATATTATATATTTTTTGGCGACTATAATTAATTTACATAAAATAAAGTCTTGAGTTGTAGATAATCTCACTCCCCATTTCACTATCAACATTCCATTTTCCTTCTGAGCAACTTAATATTTGTTTTATGTAAGGAATTTAACCAAAAAGAGAAATACTGTAAAGAGTGTGGATTCCAAAGGGAGTGTTCATTCTCCTAATCTATTTAATATGGTTATGGTCTTCTTTTTCTTTTCTTTCTTCATTTCTTTATAAAATTGGAAAGGTTCTATATGATTAAGTTGAAACCTCTTCTGGAATTCATTAGCAGAACTATGGTTGTTTGTACTTGAAAAGAAACATTTAATTTCTTAGGCAAGCACAAATTTATAGAATTCCTAGATTAGTGATTAGTGTTGGGGGCAAAAAGCGGTGTTCCTTGTAGCTGTCGCTTGTTACGTATAATTCTACTGATTTATTGCTTGGGCTTTTTTGCAGGGATACTGGTAGGAAAGTAGATGATCCAGAGTTACTTGAGGCTATTCGTTTGACAATTATTAATAATCTGATACAGTATCATCCGGTATTCTTTTAATTTGTTTTTCCAAGGGCATAAATTTTTGTAAAAGAATAACTCCTTTTAGTATAAGCTGTGGTTTTAAGCTTTCTTAGTGCATCATTCTGTGGTCCAGGAATCAAGCTCCCAGTTAGCAATGGGAACAGCATTTGGAATTGTGCCGCCACCACAACAGGTTGTTAAACATTAATTTTGTTAATAATTTGCACAAATTAGTATTTAGATTTCTCTGTTTCGGAAAAATAGTAGCTGCATTGTTTGGGTATTTGAGCTTCTCATTGGTAATACATACACTATCATGTCCCCCTCCTCCCATCCTGTTCTGGTGTTCTTGTATAAACTAATTTTCTTGTTTATAATACAAACGGACAGTATACAGCCTCTTCTTATCTCTGATTCCTTAGGTACCCTTCTTCTGTGCATGCTGATGCTAACTATAGTTTTTGAATTCCGGTATCCGCATAAACATATGTTTCTGTTTTGCTGTGGTGATTGACAATGTTCTCATATGAGACGCACCTACAGATGATTGTCTTTTCTTTTCATTATCGGTTCTCTGCATGAGTATCCATTTGCTATCTCCCTTTAGATTTTTGTCACTAGTAAGGAAAGGATGTCTTGATATGATATTTGGTGAATGCTATTTGATCTTTTTTTATGTTTTTGTTGTGACTGCCAAAAAGTTCACTTCCCAGAGTTGATTTAATATCCTTTCAATTAATTTTGCTCCCATCTAGTTCTACATGATGGCATCCTATGATATATTATGCATGCAGTGGTGCTTTTCTGTTACTGTAAAAGAGCTTGTACATTAATAAGTTCTTTCCATTTCAAATTTGTTCGTAATTCCTCAGGTTGACGTGGATATAGCAACTCATATACGCATTCATGAAGATGGCCCCAACCGAAGGTAATTGTGTGCATGTATTTCGCTTTATATGATGGGCTTTTGCAACCCAACAATAATTGTTGAGGCATCGATAATAGCTGCTATGATGAGTGACATATGTTTTAATGAATCTGATCATGACCTGATAAAAGTTTTCTGTTTCTCTCTGTGTCTTTCTTTACTTCTCTAATATTAGATTTCCGCAGTTTGCTTACCGTGGAGTCAGCTGATCGTCCTGGATTATTGGTGGATCTTGTGAAGATTATAACTGAAATTAACATTGCTGTTGAATCAGGAGAATTTGACACAGAGGTGTGATCCTTTTTACCCTACCATTGCTGATTTGAGAGATTTTCCTCTTCATTTTTTTTCCCTTTGGACAAGCAAATATAAGTTCATCACTTATCTTTTGACCACCAGGGGTTGTTGGCCAAAGCAAAGTTTCACGTTAGCTATAGGGGTAAACCTCTCATCAAGCCTCTCCAGCAGGTAAGATTAATGTAGTGAAAGTTCAACCATTCACCAAGTTTATGTCCTTTTTTCCCATAGCTTGTGCTCTAACTAGTTATGAAGAGTTTAGGGGACTTATAGATATCATAGTTACTTTATGTTGTGAAAGCCAAGCTACTGTTTGAGACTAGTTTGTTTAACCTGACCATAAATTCAGTCGATATCATTAATGTTGCAATGCATGGATGTACTCTAAGCCGTTATGCCTTACATACTGATTGTATGATGTTTATTACTAATTTTTGCAGGTTCTGGCAAACAGCTTGCGTTACTTTTTGAGGCGACCAGCGACTGAGGAGGCAAGTTTTTAAGCCATGTAGGCCACATTGATGAAGTATACTCGGAAGTTCACAACACTTAAGCTGATGGAATTTCTAGACTTTGTTGAAGTCATTAATTTGAGTTGAAGAATATATGGAAAGAAACCATAGTCCAGAAATGTAAACTAAACACTTGAGCTTCAGCTGTTCAACTTCTATATAGATATACAATGTTATCATCAACATCTCTAACAGCTTCTCCAAAACCCAAATTATCTCTATTATAGAGGAAAAATATCAAATTTTAGCTCCAACAACTCCTCTAAACCGCACTCTATAATAGAGAAAGTGGGAAGAGAGAAACAAAATCTCTAGATTTGTAGAATTTTCAAAATCTGTATAATTTTCAAAACAATTTCTAACTTTTATTTCTTACAAAAACAATATGTATAATTTTCAAAACAATCTCTAAATAACAAAAAATATTGATTTATCATTTATTCTCTGGTCTTAGTATATATTATAATATTATTGTTTCAAGATGAAATAATTGTGTATTATTAAATGATATGGAGGCCTATATATATGCATTATAAAAACCACAATCTCGTAGGATTCAGAGTCCTAATCTATTACGGAGATGCTAATCTATCTCCTAACAGGAAACCTATTAGGCTAAGACACACACAAGAGTAGAATAGTAATTCTCCCGGAACACTCCCCCTTCTGTCGCATGCCTAGGTTGCATGGTGCACACATCGTTGCCTCGTTAAAAACCTTGTCAAGCAAAATAAAAACCTCTTGTGTAAAAACAAAAGCTTGATCGAAAGGGAATAAAAGCACAACGCACCGTCTACATTTGATTGCATCATGTAAGGTAGACTCCCCCTGAAGTCTACGAAACAACTTCCACTTATTAGTGCCATAATCATAGAGTACAAAGAACAACGTATACAATGTTCATTACATGCTTCTCAAACGTAGTCTTGGACTAATGATTAATCATTAATCTAGCTACACATCCTTAGATCCATACTATACTTAGCCAAACTTAGATCTTAGGAAACATGATTGCATAACATCTCAAAACAAGAGTTTGCAATGAAAATCAGATTCTCGGGTAGAATGACCTTCACTCACTTAAATGGTCATAACTTCTTCGTCAAAATAGGTATCAGTGAACCGTAAAATGTTCTGGAAAGTAGACACCCGTGGCTTTCCAATGACATAAAGTTCACAACCTAATCAGATCGGAGCAGTTCACAGTGCTCTGTCGAAATTGACTGACTTGCAAATTTCCGGACAGAACTATCCTACTTTGCTAAAACGGCTATAACTCACTCAATATGATAGTTATAAACAAATGGTTGGTGTACCTGGAAAGTAGACACATAGACCTTTCCAACGGTACCAATTTCACCATATTCCATCGAGCAAGCTGTCTTGTAGGTCTCGTAAACGTTGACCTACGAAACTAGACAGATTCTGATTTGTCACATTCAATGTGTCTTTCGCAAAAAGAATGGGGGAATGGACCAATGAAGGACTAATTTGGTCCGAAGCGGAACCGTACGTATCCTTTACGCTACCAGTGTCGACTGCTACACCAAGGCGTACGTTGATGTTGCTGGAGCTGCTGGCGGCGTTGGTCTGGATAGGATTTGTGTTGGTTCACTAAGTGTAGAACTAAACCCATGTCAAAGAAGAAATGCAAGTCCAATGATGATGCATATGCGCATAGTTAATCACGTCATAATAAAAGCAATAGTGTCCCAACAACACTTACATATATGAATCTATAGCTCATTGAATCTCTTCATCATCTATACTTTAGACGGAATAGAGAATCAAGAATTAGCTTTCATATGAACACATATGGGTATGAGTTCTTGCAACCGATTGTACTACGTTCTCTCGAACGTCGCAATCTGATTACATAAGCTCTTCGTAGTCTGGAGGCATTTAAAGTCCCTCGGGCACTCTTATATCTGCGTTAAGATCCCTTTACAGATATTCTATGACCACTATCATATGTTGCAAATCAGTTTTCATGGACACTACTACTGATCAAGTAGTGGAAAGCAATTATGTCCATAACGAGAGAATATAACTCATCGTAGTCAATACTAGGATAATGAGACAAACTTTGTGCCATAAGTCCTGCATATATCGCATGACATTATTTTCTCATTACACTTACGAACAACGACCAATATAACAAGTTTAGTTCAACATGTATTGATTCTTTCCACTTCGGTCAAGTGGCTCATCGTTGATGCTTTACAATGGAATAAGAGCATAAGCGAATACATCATCAATCATGGGAGATCAATCCGTTAAACACATGCGCGCGCTATATACGATCAATTTGTGAGATTTCTATTCTTCTCTAACATCAACAAAAGGAGTCTGTAGCGTCCCACAGAAACTTAGTTGATACACATGTTTAGAGAATATCTCTTGATAATGGGCGAAATACTTGTGCCTACGCACTTCGCTTCTTTCTGGTTTTGATTCCAGAGAGTAATGGTCTCCCCCTCATCTAGGTAGGAGCCAAGACCGAAGCTATGACCCTTACTAGTCCATCTTTGCATTTGCTGTCCTTGTTTTGTGGTGCAATACCACGGGCACCGACAACACCACAGCGTATGATGGTGCCATCGCCGGCTTCCTTCCCACTGTCAGGAATGGTGCCAACGGTGCTAGGACCAGGTCATATGAAATTCTCTCATATTTTGAGAGTTCCAACCTTACCGGCACATCACAGCATTTATGTGCGATCTTGTCACTTTCGCAATATCGATAAAGTCATTGAGCATCAAATCTTTGACTTGAGCATCGAATCTTTGACCTTTTGGAGGTAGATAATGCGTTGCACATTTGCTCACTTTGAGTAGTGCGGGATCTTAATGAGACATAGTGCCACACCACGTCAATTCCTGGCGTTAAAACCAGAATGGGTGCATTCCATATCTCCCCCTAATGACGGGAAGTATGTCTCATCAAAGTGACCGTCTGCTAATATCGCAGGATAGGGATCAACGGTTATAGATTGGAAATAGCGGACAAGTGTTGGTGATTCATAAATCATAACCAACCAGAATACTTAATCGTTTCAAGTAGACCCATTGAGATAACTACAATAGAGGCACATAAACAACTTTAACCAAATAAACGTTTAATGAAAAGAACATTGGGATCGTATCCAATAACCATATGGTACGCACTAAACGCTTGGCAAGTTGTGGGTCTAAAACGAATAAGTGTCGCTGCATACAACATCATTACATATCTCCATGCAAAAATCGGTAGGTTAGTACCCATAACCAAGTCCGAGCTCTGTTAGATCGTGCAGTGAATGAACATGAGGAATAATATGTTCAACGATGATCCCAGTAGATATGCAAAACGGAATCATCAAACTCGTGGAGGTAAACTCTTCAACAATATCCAATCAAATAGATTTGAGAGGATGGGAAGGGTGGTAAGCCCTTAGTATGATGATCATAGCTAAAAACTTAGCCAATGCAGCGTTCCTTGTGGAAAGCAAAGCAACGTGTGACCAATGCGTCGATGCTCTTAACCTATACCATAAAAATACTGAAAAATGTCCGCATTCGGTTGGATAGGGTCCACTAATGTCACCTTAAATACTTCGTAAGAATGGAATGTTCTCGGTTGGAGCCTTAGCAAATCAGGACTTCCTTGAAATCTAGCAAAAGAATAAGTTTTGGAAAATGAGCGATGGGCATTAGAGATTTTTATGGAGGCATTAGAAAAGACGGAAGGCATCACAAGATCTTGTGAAGGAGGGGATGCCGCCACCGATGGCCTTAATGCCATGGAGCCGTCGGGAGGGGCTGGTTCGGCCTCACCGTGCATGGCACGGATAGGCACGGCCTCACCGTGTGGAGCACGGGTGAGGTGGTCCTCCAATCGCTTCGTGAACATGAAAAATAGATGATCATGTGAATTTCAAAGAACTCGAATCATCATATTTCGTTCAAAATGACCAAAAAATGATCATGTCAAAACCGAGGAGACAGCAAAACCGAACCCATGATTCAAAGAATCTTGAGTTATATAAAGCTACTACTGCAGGCAAGCAAAGTTATGTCCGCAGGCTAACAACGCTACTGTCTAAGCTTGAAAAAGCTACTGTCAATGGAATCTGACAGATTTATTCCTCTCCATTCTTAACACAAATATCAAGATGAAAATTCATCATTGGCATGTAGGGCCTTTGAAAACTTATCAAGGCACGAAGATATAAAATACAATCTCCGCACGAGATCCGTAAAACAACTACCTGCGTTGTAGGACAGTGTGGGTGGTTACGCAATTAGCAAGACACTCGATTTCACGGCGGGACATGTTCAAAATAAAATTAAGAGAGTCAACGACGCGGTGAACCTCTCTAGACAATACGCCGTAGGATATTGTAAGAGGGGGGATTGAAACAAATGACAATCTCATTGAATGTATTACATGGCAATAGAACTACATTCTTCAACTTAAAAGTTGGAAAAACATGGTATTGGAGCAGTTGAATACCAAACAATTAGGGTGGAAAACCATCCATTTGGTGCTGGTGGTCACCAATAATAATAAAATCGTTTGAGCTATGAAACGACTTAGAGAAAACCGGAAAATTAACCGGAAAATCATGTCAAAATAACTCAAAACCGGGTGAGATTTGGACTAGGAAAACGTGGCAGCAAGGATTGCTGAAATATATCGGAAAATAACGAGAAACGACGAAAAAATTGTCGGAAGCCGGCGGCAGCCGAAGTTGGCCGATATGGAGGATGTAACTTTAGGTTCAACATGGATCGCCATCAGGAACTAGATGGCGGTGCCGGAAATGCCGGAAAATGGCCGGAAGGCGGCGAATACGTTGAAAAACGTTCCGGAAACGCCGGAACAGTAACCGGGAAAAACGACGTCAATTTTGACATTCCGAGGTCCGTTTTCAAAATTTTAAGGTCCAAAATCACAATGTAGTGCTATTGGGGTCTTATGTAATCCAAAAGCGGCTAATTTCAAAACCACGTGAGTTGCAAACGTTGACCATGCATACTAAGCCAAGGCAAATAAAATTCTCACGAGTCCATATTGTAAACAAGAAATACGAGAAATTTTATAGAATATGCCAATATTTACTACAACATAACCAAACTTCCAATTCCAATAGACGACTTAAGCTAAAGTCGAGCAAGAAACATGGCAATGCCAACGTTATACTTGAAAAATAGTAAGCAGAAAACATAGTCAAAATAGATTTACTAATCAAAAGTCCGTAGCAACAAAATCTTGCATATTGGATCGGGCGGAGCCTTAGCCTGAGGCTCAAAATGTTTGCTTACTTGAGAATGGAAGAATGTTACTTTTCCATCTCCATAATTCCCTCAAGAAATAGATACAGGTGCCAAAAATGGCATGCGTTTGCTTGGATGTGGAGTATGTATCAAGGTCAACTCTGATAATACAACGTCATAGACGTTCTTTAAATCACTTGAAGTGTGTCCCATAGAATTCATTATTTTTGGGATCTTTTGTCAGCAAATAGTGCTGCTTCAGAGTACTGAATTTCAACTCAAATAATTGAGACATTGGAATTATCGTTTATAGACATGAGTTTAAGAAAACTCAAACATTCAAATAACAGTCGCGATGACGACGCATCCATGAGAAACGAGGGTTGTATTGGTTTCGAATAATCGAAACTAGTCAAGTATGTAACCGGAATTAGAAGGGTTGTGATGTATATGGTCACAAAATAATCGATGCATATCGGCGATACTCATGTCAGACAACCATACGAAATCGATTTCTTTCCTTTAAATAATAACGTGACTCCCCCAAGACCGTCACACGAAAAACGTCGACCAAGAGGGGAATCATATCCCTCTTTGGTCTGATCGGCGTAATACGAAGGCCAGAAAAGAAGACATGAAAAAGGCTAATAGCGCCCGATAATTTATATATATATGTTCAAAAGCAGCAACTTTAAGAAAAACATACTTGTTGGTTTGCCAAATAGACCGCATATAACTAAATTGCTCTGCAAATCGATTGTCATGCATGAAATTACATAATGAATTCCTTTTCGATCTTTGTCCAATGACATAAAAATCTTGGAAGGATACGATTGAAATCGTATGTAGATGACAAAAGTATCGTCCATCTCAGCATGAATGTCATCACCATAGTACGACGAGCAATGATTTTACCTATATGAGCACGTGAAATATCGTTATAAATAAAAACGTGTCAATGAATATTTAAATAATGAAATAGGAAAAAGTAAAAGAAAATATAGTATGAAGCCCAAAGGGCTATTGTGCTCGGCAGGCCATAGGCCCAAAAGAGTAGAGAAGACGGGAGTAGGTTCTCTTGAGCGAAGAGTTTGCTTGTTAAGTTCGCGTTTCTTGCGTAGATATGCGGGAGCAGCAATTTTGAATCCTTTGATGCAGAGTCTCGCGGGAAAAAAAGATGTTTTTGGGGAGCGAATGCGGAGGAGACCCTGCGGGGCTGCGTGCAGGGGCTGCGGGGGCTGCGTGCGGGGCTGTGCGCGTGCGTGCAGGGGCTGCATCTGTGCGAGCAAAGGCTGCAGGGCAGCAGGGGTCGCGTGTGGGGCTGCGGGGGTAGTAGCGGGGAGGGGGGGGCTGCAGCGGCGGCGAGCAGGAGGTGCGGCGGCGAGGAGATGCCGGAGGCCGGAGACGACGGCGGCCGGCGGAGGAGAAAAGAAAAAAAATTTCTAGGGCTCTAAAAGTTCAGGGTTTTAGGGCAAAGTGCGTGATAACGTGTTTCAGGATGAAATAATTGTGTATTATTGAATGATATAGAGGCCTATATATAGGCATTACAAAAACCACAATCCCGTAGGATTCGGAGTCCTAATCTATTACGGAGATGCTAATTTATATCTTAACAGGAAACCTATTAGGCTAAGATACACATAAGAGTAGAATAGTAATTTCCCGGAACAATTATGAGATTCAATTTAATTTTTATTTAATTAAACACATTTACATTTAATTTTAGACAATAGAAAAACGAGCTTGCCAAGAAACCAGTCGTGTGTAGAAAAATTCGCTCCGAGTTTTTTGGAGTTGAGAATCCCCAAATGAACGACGAAACCTAGCACTGCCTAGCTTTCTTCCTTCTGAATTTCTCTGATCTCAGCGTTTCTACTGACCTCATGGAGATAATTATCTGGAATTGCCAAGGTATTGTGAATACGCAGACCCGCCATGCATTGAAAGCCCCTAGTGAAGAAACATCATGCGAGCATGGTGTTCCAGTCAGAGACAAAGTGCGATACCCGATCTCACGAGTCCCTCCACTACACCGTGGGAATGGACCACATCGTGTACTTCAACAGGGTGGAAACAAATGGTGGTTATGCTGGAGGGTTGGCTCTCCTCTGGAACGACTTAGTTAAGGTGGATATCCATGATAGTACGAGGTATTTCATCGATGCCGTTGTCTATGGACCTAGTAACGTTCGTTGGAGGTTCACGAGGTTCTACGGGCACTCAGATACTGGGCAGAGGCATCGTTCTTGGGAGTGCTTTGAAGATTGAGAGGCAGACCGGCCCCAGTAGGTCCAACCCTGGAAATTCATAGGGAGAGACCTGACTTGGATCATGCTCGGAGATATGTTTGTTTTGAGGAGATGTGGGATTCTCATCCTTCTTTACGGCAAGTTCTCGAACAAAGTTAGCATTTGCCTTCGGAAGGTAGCCTGATGGTGCAGCTCTGTCGGAGATTGAAGGATACAGGGTGACATTTGGTTAATTGGCAGGGATCGTACTGTCTTCAATGGTCGGCACCTTGAGATTGAACAAGTCAGAAAGGATCTAGATCGGCTTCTTCAAAAGCTGTTTTAACCGAAGCTTTTGAAGAAGCTGAACGAAACTTGTTTTGTCCAAGAAGCTGAATGAACTACTTACAGTTGATAAGACTTATTGGCGACAACGATCTAGAGTTATCTGGTTGAAGGAAGGGGATAGAAACTCGATGTTTTTTCACAAGAAAGCTTCAAATCGTAGAAGAAGGAACAAGCTCAAGGGATCGTTTGATAGTGAGGGTGTATGGCAGACTACTCCTCAAGCTATGGAGAGTGTGGTCATTCATTATTTTCAGCAATGTTTTAAAAGGCTAAGGCGTAGCCGAGGCGTTTTCGGAAGAGCCTCACCAAGGCGTAAGCCTTGAGGCAAAAAGCGTAAGCCTTATGTATAAATTCCTATACTTGTGCATTGATTAGTCTTATATGTATTTTACATATAACATGATTTGTAACCAAAATAAACATGATAAATAGTTATTCCTTCATAACAAATACATATCAAAACCATGCAATTAATCAAATCAACTTGATATTAAAGTACTAACTACTCTTGAAATAAATAAATAAAGAACAATGTTTGGACTAGCTTCAAGCTTCAAAATCGTCATCATCATCAATTAGAATATCACCATTTAAATCATCATCCAAATGTCATCATCACCATCACCTAGGCCTCATCATTTAGCCCGCGGATCCGAAAAGCTCGCGGAGGCCCGCAAGCCCGACGGGTTCCCTACATATATATTGATCACATCTGCTGGCGTTGCTCGACCATATGTCGAACTGGAGTTATTGATCGTCGAAGCGTCCACTAATGTATCATAACCTTTATATTAGGTTTATAATAAAACTATTGCATTATGAGGCGACTATATGAATGAAACTTCGTAAGATCGATCGACACTAGCCGATGTGATTGGTATATATATTTAGTGACCCTGTAAAAATTTCATCCAATTCAGACTTCGTTTGACCGTCGGAATTTTCGGTAAATCGAAAACACCACTAATATGCCCTAAGGGAGGACCTATTACAAATATGCGAATGCCGAAATCCGTTTGCATATCTGAAATCACCAAATTTTTATTACCTATCGTGCGTGGTCGAACTGAATAAATCTATTTGACAAAGTCCCGGTCATTGAGGTTTCAATATGTTAAAACACATTTTTAGTTGACCGTTGGTACGAACGGTCAAACCATGTCCAAAATGGACGAAAATTTTACGGGTTCCCTAAATATATATACCGATCACACCTACTGGTGTCGATCGACCATATTTCGAACTGGAGTTGTCGATCGCCGAAGTGTCAACTAATGTATTATAACATTTATATTAGGTTTATAATAAAACTATCACATTATTATGTGATTATATGAAGGAAACTTCTCGAAATTGATCAACACCATCCGATGTAAAAAAAGACCGCGTAAAAAAAAATAGTTTTTAAATAAAAAATTTGACTATTCAAAAAACAACATGTTGAACAAATTTTTTTTTCTGAGGCTTTCGCCTTTCGCGCTTCAAAACGCGCCTTGAAACGCCTTTCGCGCCTTAGTCTGCGCCTTTTGCGCCTCGGCGCCTAGGCAACTAAGGCTAAGGCTTTTTAGCCTACGCCTTACGCCTTTTACGCCTTAAGGCTCGCCTCATGCGCGCTTTTTAATACACTGATTTTCAGTATTTATTTGGGTACCAAGCTCCGAACGTTGAGATCAATCCGAGAGTCACTCTAGCTATGAATCAAGTGTTATTGGCCCTGTATACTGGGGATGAGATCCATACAGCCTTATTTCAGATGCATCCTTCGAAGGCTCCAAGACCGGATGGTATGTCTCCCTTCTTTTTTCAAAAATATTGGGACTTATTGGGAGATGTTGTTAGTAATGTGGTAATTTCGTTTCTGACGACTCGTGATATGTCGCATGATTTAAACTTCACTCATGTTGTACTTATTCCTAAATTTAAAGAGGTTTCGTATATGACTTAGTTGCTTCCTATAGCTATATGCAATGTGGTCTACAAGATTGCTTCTAAAGTCCTGGCTAACCGACTTAAGAATTTCTTAATTGATATTGTATCTCTGGAACATAGTGCTTTTGTTCCTGATAGACTTATTGAGGATAATACGCTAGTTGCTACTGAGCTAACACTTTATATGCATGTTTTACGCAATGGGCAGGAGGGCTTCATGGCTCTAAAGCTGCACATTAGTAAGGCTTATGACAGGCTGGAACGAGAGTTTGTGAAGAAGATTATGCTGAGACTTGGTTTTGATGTGCATTGGGTGGATCTTATTATGCATTGTCCTTTTTCGGTCAGGTACTCGTTTTTGATTTATGGTAAACCGAAAGGCTTTGTGATCCCCATCGAGAACTCAAGCAGGGTGTTCCCATATCTCCATATCTATTTCTGTTGTGTGCTGAGGGCCTATCAACTCTTATATTAGAATCGGCTCAAGCGGGAACAAGGCATCGCCTCCGTATTTGTGTTGGTGCCCCAACTGTAAGTCACTTACTCTTTGCTGATGATAGTGTAAACATAAGAAATTTAATGAAGTAAATCATTTTTATTAAATGATTAAATCGACCAAGAACCCGACTAAATTGCACACATGGCCCAAAAGTCAACAAAGTCAGTACGGACCCGAATAAAATTCGTGTAAGCACATAAACGGATGATCGTAATCAAAACTACGTGATTCCGACTTTAATTGGAAATTAAATGTTATTGACGATCGAAATGGTAATCGTGCATTTAATTAAATTAATAAATTTCTTTACGGTTATAATTAAATCAATTATTTGAATCTTGATTATTTAAATTAATCAGAAAATACATATTAATTTAATTAATCAACTAAAGAAATATTATTATTTTAGTATCATTAAAATATTCTATAAATAGAATAGACTTGACACTATAAATACCCCTTTCAACATAAAGAAATGGGGGATTTTTACATTGGAGAAGAAGAAGAGAGCAATATCACTCTCGAGAAATCCCGAAGTCTCCCAAATCCACGAAGAATCATCAAGCTACCAAATCGCTCGTTCTTTATCAAATCCAAATCCAAACTCAAGTCCACGAAGAATCATCAAGCGGCCAAATCGCTTGTTCTTTATCAAATCAAATCCAAATCAAACTCAAATCCTCAAGATCAAGTGCATGTCACCCTTGAGCCAAATCACATACGGAGATAGAATCAGAGGAGTTCACAAAGATTGTAACCCCGCGCTTGATTATCAATAAATTACATTTTATTTTTACACGTGTATGCATTCTTGCTTGTTTTCATATTCGCCTTCTAC
This sequence comes from Argentina anserina, assembly GCF_933775445.1. NCBI lineage: Eukaryota > Viridiplantae > Streptophyta > Magnoliopsida > Rosales > Rosaceae > Argentina > Argentina anserina. The sequence continues at coordinate 21,094,958 of NC_065877.1, forward strand.
AAATTGGCACGCCCAGTGGGACATTTTTGGCCTCTCATCTCCTTCTCCGAATAAATCTTCACATCCGTTGGTGCGATGGTTTCTAAGAACAACCAAGCCATTGGTGATTTGGAAGAAATCTTCAAATCCGTTGGTGCGATGGTTTCAGAGTTCTCCTGCTCATTATGTATCTCTGAGAACAGCATTTGAAACATAAGAGTGAACCGATTGCCCTTGTCACCCGGAGCGTGGCTAGAGCTCAACCCACGACATTTATGGCACTTGCTAGTAAGCCTCGTCAACCAGTCATCACCTTAGAAAGGTTGGGAGAAATAAAGCATACCTCTCAAAGTAGGAAGAAACAATCTCTTCTACCCGATCATGGTGATGGCCCTATCTTGGAAAACGTTTTCTCTGATGACGAATCAAGCACGGCGTCATACCATGGAAGTCCCAAAGAAGATGGCGATAACTTCCATTCTATGACGCATGAGTCCTCTTCTGACAATGTGCAGGTCTTGGTGACGGGGACATCCACAATCGAGGAGTAACTCTCTAATCTGTTGGAGATGGTTGAAAAGCTCACCCGAATGGTTGAAGAAAAGGACGTACAAATCGCTGAGCTTTATAGCAAGTTGGGAGATCACGATGATGAGAACTCCACCAAGGGGTCGCCTGATAATAGCAAAGTAAATGAAATGGGATAAGCGTCCAAGAACAATGATGAATCGCTTGGTTCCTCATCACTCCAGCAATTGTAGGACATCATCACCAACTCAATTCGGGCTTAATATGGAGGTCCTTCTCATGACTCCCTCACTTACTCCAAACCTTACACTAAGAGGATCGACAACTTAAGGATGCCACGGGGGTATCAGCCACCAAATTTTCAACAATTTGAAGGTAAAGGGAACCCAAAGCAACACGTCGCCCACTTTGTGGAGACTTGCAGTAACGCCAGGACAGAAGGCGATCACCTTGTCAAACAGTTTGTTCGCTCGTTGAAGGGAAATGCATTCGAGTGGTATACAGATTTAGAGCCGGAGTATGTTGACAGTTGGGACCAAATGGAGCGCGAGTTCCTTAATCGATCCTATAGTACAAGGCGGACAGTGAGCATGATGGAGCTAACTAACATGAAGTAACGAAATGATGAACCCGCGATCGGCTACATCAATAGATGGCGCTCACTTAGCCTTGATTGCAAGGACCGATTGTCAGGGGTGTCAGCCGTTGAAATGTGCATCCAAGGCATGCACTTTGATTTGCTATATATCTTGCAAGGAATCAAGCCTCGTTCTTTCGTAGAGTTGGCCACTTGAGCCCACGACATGGAGTTAAGCTTGGCAAGTCATAAGGGAAAGAATGAAACCCTGGTCGACCAACGAAAAGACAAAGTTTTCGGAAGCAGATTTGACAAGGTTGTGAAGAAGTCTTCCAAAGAATCAATGGTCATCAATACTGTGCCGGTTAAGATCTCTACGCGAGATAAGAGAGAGTTCAATAAGGTGGAACCTCCTCGAATCTATGATAGGAGTAAACGCACGTTAAAGGAGATGGAGCGAAAGACGTACCCATTCCTAGACTCTGATGTGGCGGGCATGTTCGAGGATCTGCTCGAAAATAAGATAATAGAGCTTCAGGAGTGCAAACGTCCAGAAGAAATGCATCGAGTCAACGATCCGAGGTATTGCAAATATCATCGCCTCGTTAGTCACCCTATATAGAAGTGTTTTGTTCTCAAGGATTTGATAATGAACCTCACTAAGCAAGGGAAGATTGAGTTGGACGATGATGACATTGCTGAAGTCAATTGTACTACCATAACATTCGGGTCGTTCGAGCCAGCTCCACTCCCTTTTCACCCGATGAAAGCACCGTTCTGTTTCACAAAAGAGGTGCGTGGACATAAGAAGACCAAAGAAGTTAAAGAATGTCCTGCTTCCACACTTGTCCTCCAAGTTGCCTCTAATGCCGATGACGAAGGATGAATATTGGTCACCCGAAGAAAAACTCGCAAAGGTATGATGTCAAATTCACCAATTGCCCGACCAAGTCAGAAGAAATCACCTCCACGACGAGAGGAGAATGGAAGAGGGCATTTTGAGATGAAACAACCGAATGTCACTTCAATGGCCACAAGTTGTGAAGTTAGCTCCGAAGGAGACAAAAAGTTTGAAGCAAGAGAAATAGGTGCAAGTCAAGTGTTAAAGAAAAATGAGGTGTTGAAACAATTGGAGAGTCTACCTTTCCAACTTATCCCCTCTGACTTGATGCAATTGTCAAAATCAACGAGATGCGCACTTGTGGAAATGCTCATCGACGTAGGAAAACACTCCACAAGCATGAATAAATGTGGCGCGTCTGATGCATATTGTGATATCATTCACTTCACATACGATGACCTCCAATTGGGCTCTAAGCCACATAATCGGCCTCTTTTTGTGACAGGGTACATACGAGAGCGGAAGTTGAATCGCATGCTTATAGACGGAGGGTCAGTAGTAAATATCATGCCCAGGTCAACCATGTCTCAACTCGGCATCAACTTTGATGAGTTATCAAGGAGTCGTCTCATGATCCAAGGTTTCAACCAAGGAGGACAAAGGGTGATATGAATGATCCGACTAGACATGGACATCAGATAGCTAAAATCAAACACCTTGTTTTATGTCATCGATGCGAAGACCTCGTACAACTTGTTGTTGGGACGACCATGGGTGCATGAAAATGGCATCGTGCCATCAACTTTACACCAATGCTTCAAGTTCTATCACGGAGGTGTGAAAACCATGGTAGGAGATACCAAATCATTCACAGAAACTGAATCATACTTTGCGGATTCTAAATTCTACACAGATGAGGAGTCAATGAAAGAAGTCCTTCCGGTCGGAGTATCCTCTATGGGAAAAGCCGCTAGAGTTAGGGAGAATGAAGTCAAATCAAAAGACATTGAGCTTCATGGTGAAGTGTCGCAAAAAGTCTCATCTGAAGCAGAAACATCGTATGTGGAAAGAAAATCCAGCCATGCCTTTCCGGTCCTTCGCTATGTTCCGAAGTCTAGACGAAGGGAGGGGGAGTCTCTATTTGTGGGGACAAAGTCTAGATGATGTGAAGTTGTTGATAGAGGAATCAACATTGCCATTGATAGAAGTGAGCAACCGAAATCCTACAAAGCAGCCCCTAAAGGGGTTTGTCATACCAATTCAAGGTAAGCCTGAACATGGATTTTTGCCCGAGAAAAGAACGAGTGAAGGGTTCGATCCTAATGCATACAAGCTGTTAGAAAAGGATGGATACAACTTTGGTTCATCAAGCAAAAAGGACGATCATGCTGTAACAAATATGGCGCATGAGCTCGATGAGCCACAAAAGAAGTTAAGAGAGCAATGGGCAACATTTGATTTTTCTAAAGCTAGTCTCGGTTTCGCTTCGCGCAAGCAAATCATAATTTCAGGCAGTAGAAGGGCGGAGCGAGCCAATGTGCAACATATCAATGTAGTTGAAGAAAAGAGTCAAAAGGTTCAGTCAACCCCTCGCATTTCGTCGTTCGAACGCATTCGTCCAGATCCCCGAAGAACAACATCAGAATGTATTGAAGGATCAACCACAAGGGTGTCAGTTTTTGACCGTGTAAACATAGCAGCAAGTAAAGGTTCAGTCTTCAATCGCATCGGTAGTACAACCATTAGGCCTTTTGTATTCAAAAGGATGTCAAGTTCAGGCAAAGATATGAGAGAGTCCAACATCATTCCGCGAAAGCCTGCATTGGAAAGGATCCAAGCACCTAAGGAACGACAGATATGCAAGAGGACAACGACTTGTAGTCGAGCGGAGAGAAAAGAAATCCGAAGTCTTATCTCATCACGCATGAAGAGGCATTGTGTGTTGGAAGTGGATTCCACGGATCAACTCAAAGTGAAGTAACATACCATCATATTCACAAACTAAAAAGGAGATAGCGACCTCGGTAATGGTGATGAGGATGACATTGTCCAAACCTCTTATCATATCACCGTGGCAGAAGCAGATGTCGTAGAGAAAGGTGATCATGAAGATTTTGAAATTGAAGTAAACGAAGCTCCTTCAGAACTTGAAGACGGGGGGGGGGGGGGGGGGGGGACAAGCCACTATGGACGAACTTAAAGAGATTAACTTGGGAAAAGAAGAAGACTCAAGACCTATTTTTGTGAGTGCGTCTTTAAGTTCTGAAGAAGAAAAAGAATATCTTGATCTGTTTCTCGAGTACAAAGATGTCTTTGCTTGGACGTACAAAGAAATGCCCGGCCTGGATCCAAAGGTAGCAGTTCATCGACTTGCTGTCAAACCGGAGGCTCGGCCAACCAAACAAACACAAAGATGCTTTCGAACATAACTTCTTCCTCAAATCGAAGCATAATTTGATAAGTTGATTGCCGCAGGCTTCATTAGAGAGGTTCAATATCCCAAGTGGATCGCAAACATTGTTCCTGTCAAGAAGAATAACGGACGCATCCACGTTTGTGTAGACTTTCGTGACTTAAATAAGGCATGTACAAAAGATGATTTCCCTCTACCGATCATAAAGCTCATGGTGGATACGACAACCGGGCATGACTTTGTCATTCATGAACGGATCATCAGGTTACAATCAGATAAGGATGACCTTGGAGGATGAGGAACTCACTGCATTTCGAACTTCCAAAGGAATTTATTGCTATAAGGTCATGTCATTCGGGTTAAAAAATGCCGGTGCAATGTACCAACGTGCTATGCAAAAAATTTTCGGTTACATGCTGCACAAATATGTAGAATGCCATGTTGATGATTTGGTTGTTAAAACAAAGAAAATAAGTGATCACCTGCAAGATCTACGAAGAGTGTTCGGCAGGTTACGCAAATACCAGTTAAAAATGAATCCTTTGAAGTGTGCCTTCGGCGTCAGTTATGGAAAGTTTCTTGGATTCATCATGAAACACCGAGGCATCGAGGTAGACCAATCCAAAATTAAGGCCATCCAGGAAAAGCCAGAGCTAAGAAATTTACGCGAATTGAAAAGCCTCCAAGGACGACTTACCTTTATCAGACGGTTCATATCAAACTTAGCGGGCCGTTGCCAACCATTCAGTCGACTCATGAAGAAAGATGTTCCATTTGTAAAGGATGAAACTTGTCGCAATGCCTTTGAGAGCATAAAGAAAAACCTGGCGAATCCTCCGGTGTTGGGTGCATCTTTCGCCGGGAAACCTCTTATCCTTTACATCGCGGCTCAAGAGAGATCACTTGGGGCCCTTGTTGCCCAAGAAAATGAAGCCAAAAAGGAGAAAGCCTTGTACTACTTGAGTCGGACCCTCACCGGACCTGAGCTAAATTATCCGCCGATAGAAAAGATGTGTCTTGCACTCGTCTTCGTCATTCAAAAGTTGAGACATTACATGTAAGCTTAGACAATGCACTTAGTGGCGCAAGCCGACCCAGTTAAGTTCATATTATCTAAACTAGTTCTAACTGGACGCATGGCTAAGTGGGCGTTACTATTGAACCAATACGACATCGTATATGTGCCCGCGAAAGAAGCGAAAGGACAAGCGTTGACCGACTTCCTAGCAGACCATTATATTCCAGCGGATTGGGAAATCTCAGATGAATTCCCAGATGAGGAAATGTTCCTTGCAGAGGTCCTCCCTACTTGGAAGATGTTTTTCGATGGCTCATCTAAGGCAGACGGGGCAGGGGCTGGTGTTATCTTTGTCTCTCCACAAAAACAGATATTGCCTTATTCTTTCACTCTTGGGAAACTGTGCTCCAACAATGTCGCAGAGTACCAGGCATTGATCATGGGATTGCAAACAGCGTTAGAAATTGAAATCCAAAGTCTCGAAGTGTATGGAGACTTGAAGTTGGTGATTGATCAACTGCTCACTAATTACGAGGTCAAGAAGGAAGATTTGGTACTTTATTTCCAACTCGCCACACAACTCTTGAAGGGCTTCGATAAAGTTACACTTATACATGTGCCACGGAAAGAAAATCAAATGGCGGATGCATTGGAAAACTTGGCGGCAACTTTGGCATTGTCTGGAGACGAAATTTTGGACATCCCAATTTGCCAAAAGTGGGTCATGACAACAAAACCTTCACTCCAGTGTGCCAGTTCTCATGTAGTGTCAGTTTACACCATTGATGTTGAAGATTGGAGGCATCCTTTTATCGACTATCTTGAGCACAACAAGCTTCCCGAAGATTCGAAGCAAAGGTGGAGCATCAAGCGGCGAGCACTGTGCTTCCTCTACTACAAAGAAACTTTATATCGGAGGTCATTTGACGGAGTACTTCTTCGATGCTTAGAAAAATATGAAGTGGTCAAAGCCATGGAAGAGGTTCATTATGGAGTATGTGGAGCACATCAGTCAGGATCAAAGTTACATTTTCAAGTAAGACGACTAGGGTATTATTGGCCCACCATGGTCAAGGATTGTATGGAGTATGCACAAAACAGCCAAGCTTGTCAGTTTCATGCCAACTTCATTCATCAACCACCTGAGCCGTTGCATCCGACAATTGCTTCGCACACATTCAATGTCTGGGGAATGGATGCAATCAGACCCATCACTCTGAAATCATCGGCTGGTCATATATACATTCTGGCAGCCACGGATTCCTTCTCAAAGTGGGCAAAGGCGATACCGCTCAAAGAAATAAAGAAAGAGAATATTGTGGACTTCATTACGGGAAGCATTATACAGCGCTATGGTATACCACGGTGCATCATCACAGACAACGCCAAGTACTTCTCGAATACTGCAACAGAAAAGTTAAGCAAAAAATTCCACTTCAAGCTTCACTTCTCTTCAATGTACAATGCTCCGGCAAATGGTTCGGCAGAAGCATTCAACAAAACGCTTTGTAACATTCTGAAGAAAACTGTCAGCAAGAAGCAGATGGATTGGCACGAGAAATTGGGCGAAGCTCTATGGGCTTATAAAACGACGTATCGGACGGCCACAAATGCTACACCTTATTCTATCGTCTACTATGTCGAAGCCTGTTACCATTAGAGAAAGAAATCGCATCATTGAGAATCGCTTTGCAAGAAGGTCTAACAAATGAAGAAAATGTCAAGTTGCGCCTGCAAGAGTTAGAAGCTTTGGACGAGAAGCGGCTTGATGCATAACAACACCTAGAATGCTATCAAGCTCGGATGTCACACGCCTTCAACAAAGGTGTTCGAGCGATTAGGTCGTTTACGTCCTTGAAACTTTTGAAAGCCGCCATGGTGAATGTGATGCGTAAAGCCTAACACGCTTTTGTTAAATGCTGTCAAGTCTATGGATTGAGAGCAGTCAAGCGATTAGATCGTTTACGTTCTTCAAACTCTTGAAAGCCACCGTGGTGAATGTGATGTGTAAAACCTAAAACGCTTTCATTGAGTGCTGTCAAGTTTATGAATTGAAAGCAATTAAGCGATTAGGTCGTTTACGTTCTTCAAACTCTTGAAAGTCACCATGGTGAATATGATGCGCAAAGCCTAAAAAGCTTTTATTGAGTGCTGTCAAGTCTATGAATTGAGAGCAGTCAAGCGATTAGGTCGTTTACGTCCTTGAAACTTTTGAAAGCCGCCATGGTGAATATGATGCGTAAAGCCTAACACGCTTTTGTTGACTGCTGTCAAGTCTATGAATTAAGAGCAGTCAAGCGATTAGATCGTTTACGTTCTTCAAACTCTTGAAAGCCACCGTGGTGAATGTGATGCGTAAAGCCTAAAATGCTTTCATTAAGTGCTGTCAAGTCTATGAATTGAAAGCAGTCAAGCGATTAGGTCGTTTACGTTCTTCAAATTCTTGAAAGCCGCCATGGTGAATATGATGCGCAAAGCCTAAAACGCTTTTATTGAGTACTGTCAAGTTTATGAATTGAGAGCAGTCAAGCGATTAGGTCGTTTACGTTCTTCAAACTCTGAAAGTCGTCATGCTGAATGTGATGCGTAAAGCCTAAAATGCTTTTTTTGAGTGTTGTCAAATCTATGAATTGAGAGCAGTCAAGCGATTAGGTCGTTTACGTTCTTCAAACTCTGAAAGCCGTCATGCTGAATGTGATGCGTAAAGCCTAAAACGCTTTTATTGAGTGCTGTCAAATCTATGAATTGAGAGCAGTCAAGCGATTAGGTCGTTTACGTTCTTCAAATTCTTGAGAAATCAACGCGTTTGGAAAGAAGTCGAATGGTTAGATTGACCGCGGCGCTCGAATTATTGTCAAAATCCTACAAAAAAAAAGGTTAAAATAAAAAAAAATGTCATTTAAAAAAACATCGGATTCAAAAAAAATCTGATTAAAAAAAAAAGGTCAAAATCAAACAAAAAAGTCAGACAAAAAAAACAGACCAATTGCATGAACACATGAGCACACTTGATTAATCAATGATTCATTAATTATTAATATTGCACATCTATCTCTCCCCTCTGAAAATGTCTGAGAGCCACTCAGTGCCTCCACGCTACCTCCCTCTCAGGAACCAGCCACTCAGGAGCCTTCACACTACCTCCCTCTCACTATCTCAAACATCTGCCGTCTGCCGAATTCTCTAATGTCCACTGTACCAGGGGCAATTGATCTGGGAGATCGCCAAGAAGAACAACTCTTTGGTCAAGCAGTTCGGTTGGCGTCCGCTTCAGCAAAGAGCTTAACAACCTCTGCAACCTCCACTCCTACAAGCATGCTAGTTCGCCGCACTAAGACCAGGAAACAAAATAAGCCAGCCAATCTGATTCACAAGTCTGTGATGAGGAAGGAGTTCCCTCACATGGCCAAGGCTGTCGCTGATAGGTGGTTGATAACTTCTACGGACCTCACTTGAAGAAAGCAGCCCTTGCTAGGCTCAGTATAGTTCACAGAAGTCTCAAGGTGTCAAAAAATGGTGCCTCAAGGGAGGATGAAGACCAACAGAGCTGTTTGTGGATGAAGATCATGAAAATGAGATTGAAGCACCAGTTGAAACCAAGACTGGTAAGAAGCTAATTGAAGCTTCTCCAACTCCTGTGTTGAACCAACGAATACATGGGATTAAATAGGACTTGCAGCTCATTAATGCAGGCATAGGAAAAAAACCAACACTGCTGGGCAAGCATGCAGCTCATTAATGCAGGCAGAGAAAAAAAAAAGGCCAACACTGATGAGCAATTAATGTAGCTCATTAATGCACGCAGAGAGAAAAAAAACCAACACTGCTGAGCAATAAATGCTAGAGATGAATTGTCAAGGATCATCAATAAATGCTCAAACCATGTCAAATCAACACCAAATCAAATAAATCGACGGGAAAATCAGTAATTTCCCTTTATGACGAACTAAATCTCGAAAGTCATAAGGAAATATTACTACAAAATTTGCGGAGTCCCGGAAGCTAGCTTCACAAATTCTCCAAATTAAAGTACATACTTCAAGCTGCGTTTTCGGCACGTGACGACGACATGTCTGCAGCACGACTTGAAGTGGGGGCACTTGTAGACACAAGAAATTTAATGAAGTAAATCATTTTTATTAAATGATTAAATCGACCAAGAACCCGACAAAATTGCACACGTGGCCCAAAAGTCAACAAAGTCAGTACGGACCCGAATAAAATTCGTGTCAACACATAAACGGATTATCGTAATCAAAGCTACGTGATTCCGACTTTAATTGGAAATTAAATGTCATTGACGATCGAAATAGTAATCGGGCATTTAATTAAATTAATAAATTTCTTTACGATTATAATTAAATCAATTATTTGAATCTTGATTATTTAAATTAATCAGAAAAATACATATTGATTTAATTATACAACTAAAGAAATATTATTATTTTAATATCATTAAAATATTCTATAAATAGAATAGTCTTGACACTATAAATACTCATTTCAACATAAAGAAATTGGAGGATTTTTACATTGGAGAAGAAGAAGAGAGCAATATCACTCTCGAGAAATCCCGAAGTCTCCCAAATCCACGAAGAATCATCAAGCTACCAAATCGCTCGTTCTTCATCAAATCCAAACTCAAGTCCACGAAGAATCATCAAGTTACCAAATCGCTCGTTCTTCATCAAATCCAAATCCAAACTCAAGTCCACGAAGAATCATCAAGCGGCCAAATCGCTCGTTCTTCAAATCAAATCCAAATCAAACTCAAATCCTCAAGATCAAGTGCATGTCACCCTTGAGCCAAATCACATACGGAGATAGAATCAAAGGAGTTCACAGAGATTGTAACCCCGCGCTTGATTATCAATGAATTACATTTTATTTGTACACGTGTCTGCATTCTTCCTTGTTTTCATATTCGCGTTCTACAGATAGTATGGTGTATGCTGGTGTCTCTTTTAGAGATTGTGAGTTGGTTAAAGATATTCTCCATGTTTATGAACAAGCTTCGGGCCAACAAATAAATCTTCAGAAGAGTAGTGTTGTATTCAGTGGTAATGTGGATGTACCTTATCGTACAGTTCTAGCAGAGTGTTTGGGTATGCAGATCACTGAGAAACATGAAAAGTACTTGGGGATTCCTACAGTTGTGGGTCGGTCTAGGAATTGTACATTTGCTTACATAAAGGATAATTTGGCTAAAAAATTAACAAGCTGGAGAACGAAACTTCTAAGTGCGGCAGAGAGGGAGGTTCTGATTAAAGTGGTAGCTCAGACTATGCCTTTATATACTATGATTAACTATTTGTCGCCTCATAACTTGATTCAAGAATTACATCAGGTTTGTGCTCGGTTTTGGTGGGGCGGAAATGATGAGAAAATGGGTATGCACTGGAGGGCGTGGGATGCTTTATGCAAACCCAAATCGGAGGGAGGTATGGGCTTTCGACACCTTTTTGCTCTCAATCTGACCATGTTAGCTAAGCAGGGTTGGAGGATATTGCTGAAACCGGATTCCTTGCCTAGTAGACTTCTAAAAGCTGAGCTAGGGAATGCGCCTTCGTATGCTTGGCGGAGTATTATTGCAGGTCGGGATGTTTTAAAACAACGGATCCCGCGTCATATTGGTGATGAGTGTACTACTGATATTTGGGATGATCCCTGGTTACCTGATTCAGATCTGGCCGAGTATCGTTCCCAAAGTGTTAGCTGAGTTTCAGAAGTCCTCTCAAGGCCTTGTCAGTGGAATTTAGATTTGTTATCTGAGCTAATTCCTTCGGCTATTGTTGCGAAGATTACTGATTTGCCAATTTCGACATGTCATCATTGTGACCGGTGGATTTGGGGTGAAGAGAGTAAAGGCAAATTCACTGTGAAATCAGCTTACCACTTGGCTCGGAAGAGGGTCTTGGAGGAGGGTCTGTTGCAGAATCCGAGTTCCATTCTATGGAATAAGATTTGAGATACTCCAGTCCCAGAAAAGGTGAAAGTTTGTGTTTGGAAGGCAGCTTCTAATATTTTTCCTAATCGTAACAGGCTTAGTGAGGAGGAAGTAGAATCTCCTATACATGTGTTGTATGAATGAGGCATGAAACACTTCATGCCTTAGGGAGGTTGCTCGCCAAATTTGAAAAAAAAACTGGAGGTCCTAAACCTATTCTTTCACAACTTTTTATATCACCCCACATGATATCTACATTCAATTGTGCCTCGGAGATGGGCATCAAGGGAACGAAGCTGTAAAGCTAAGAAAATTAAGGAGCCCGTGAATATTGGCAAAACACATATGGTAGTTGGTGTAGCGTAAGAGAGATCTTATTGTTCTGGAGCCAGTTCTTTTTTAATAAAAAAAATTGCGGTGCACTTGGAGCGATAATGGCTACCAGAGGTTCCACACATTCTCTTGCTACTCAGTGAAGATCAAATTATAAATGATATGGATAAAGACAGTCTTCTTATTATTAATAGAATTGGCTATTCTTTTCGTGGCGGGTTACCAGAGAAGAGAATTGAGAGGGACAACTTCTACTAGTGTTACCTGATTCGAAAGGCTAAAGTAACCCTCCCACGGCATATAAACTACTCATACATTTTTCCCACATTATCTAGTACTAGGTCTTTCACAACAAGCTTTTTTATAGTAAGAGACTATGATCCAACTACTCGATACAATAAAATAGATTGAGGTTGATAAAATAACAAGATGTGTGATGTATATGTCATTCCGAAGACTAAGAGGCAACAGAGAAAGAGGCCTAACCACAGAAGCCTCATTACACCTTAAAAGTGGTCCGGGTTATCGCCCTAAAGGATGAATCCCTCCCGAAAAGGAATCGAGAAATCAACCACATTGAAATTACCTTCTGGGGAGGTCCGCGAGGCAGCAAGATTATGGTAAGGGGCCCCCTCTTTTCTAAGTTCTAACACTGAAATGTGTTATTCTTGAACGATTCTGCACCAGCTTAGTGTTAGCTCTCGGTGAAATTATTCGTTTGGAAATTTCTCGAAAAGCAGCAAAAGAAACAACAAGAGGAGCATCCATTTACATTTTTCTTTGCAACTTAACCAGTTGTGCTTTCTCACTAATCGGTTTCATGTTACGTTAATTTGAACTTGCTCAATAAATATATTAAAAAATGACAAATTTTAAGACGAATGATATCTTCTTCTGGAAATCCTAGCTATTCTTAGCCGAGAAAAAACCCATGTTGGTAATGTTGGAAATTTTGTGAATATAGGTATGTGGGTAGTGATAAGTTGAAAGAGTTTAATGCTTCAAGGCACGTTGTAGCAACGCTATCTTTCAGACTATATTTGCCCCCACTACTTGTGTGCAAAGGGGTTGATGCAAATAAGCCTTGTGGATACAATGAAGCCTAGCAACTGGCTAATGTTGATCAGCGTCTTGCACTTACGAAGATCAATTTAACACTCGATTGAAGATTTCAAGGGGCTCAAGGTTCCTAGAAACTATATCTGCATATGTATAGTTTTCAGATTTTGTTTTGAGAAAAGAGATGGAGATAGACCATCAAAAGGAGAGTAAAAGAAAGGAACACGGTGTCATTTTCTGTTCTCATATGCAAAGAAGTATTCATATATATATATATATATATATATATATATATATATATATATAGTCCCTATCCAGAGTAAAGCTTCACTCTGAAATTACAGAGTGAAGTTCCAATTTTGACACACTTTTCGGTCATTTTTTTTCACCATAAGCGATTCAATATTTAGGTATGTTATTCAAGATCATCTCTACAAAGTTTCATCCAATTTGACAATGGTTTGAGCTTTCAAAATTGAGATTTACACGAACGGTTCACGTTGAACAGTTTTAATTCATTCATTGATTTAATCTAATTTCAATACCTTAACGATGTCCAAATTAGATGAAATTTTGTACATATGATCTTGAATAGCATACCTAAATATTGAATCACTTATGGTGAAAAAAATGACCGAAAAGTGTGTCAAAATTAGAACTTCACTCTGTAATTTCAGAGTGAAGCTTCACTCTGTAATTAGATAGGGACTATATATATATAGGATTAGTCATACATTTTCAAACAACTAACAGACTTGTACTTTCAGTCATAACTCTTCACCAAGAGTCATCTTTAATTAAATTGAATTTGCATTTAAAATAATTGACATACAATTGCAACAAGTTTGAGAAACATATCAAATATACAAGACACCTCTTGATTGAATAGATGTCTATCCACCGTTTCAATACTTCCCCTCTTTTCTTTTATATTTTTAAAATCTTTCTAACAGGTAAGATTTCTGAGGAAGTCATTATCCTTTTTTATAAGTAAGCGGCCCCTAGTTGGATTTGCTTATGGTGCAGCGCTGCACACCATGCAGCACATAATCATCACCATTCATATTCAAAATTTTAAAATCTTGTAGTTCTCATGACATTTTGAGGTCAATTTTTTTATTGACATTTTTTTTTTGCACATACACACAAAATAGTCTGCATAGTGTGCAACACTGCATAATAGAATTTTCCGCGCCTAGCCTGCCTACTTATTTTCTATCGGTATCTATGGATTGATCACACTGAGTACCCATCCAATTTAGATTGAAAATTTCATTCGACTTTAGAGAAGTCTAGTCCTTATGTTCTCTTGATGTGTATTTGGGCTGTGTGGTGTAATTGAAATTCTAAGGTGTGGAATGATGAGGTTAAGACGGCAAGGAAGCTAATGCCGACTATCATGGGTTGGTGGCAGGAGTTTGTCCAAATAAGACGCCGCCACCGAATCCTAGAGTTTGAATACATGTTAGATGGAAGCGCCCTTCGGTGGGTTTCTTGAAGCTGAATGTGGATGCAGCTTTCCAACCTGGTGATCGATGTACGGGTCTCGGTGGGATTGATCATTCTCGATTCTGCATAGGTGTGTTCTCTCTTTATCGGACTATCTCCTTGTCCCTGTTATATACTGAGCTTCTAGCCATTCTGGAAGGCTTGAGTCTTGCTTATAATCACTCTTTAACCCCCACTTGTTATTGGATGCGGTCTTTTACGGTTCGTTAGATTCGTCGGAGTATGGTTTTTTTATTTCTGATTTGTGATATATGCTGGAATTATTACCTAGTAACAGATTTCTTTTTGTACGCCGTTCGGTGAATTGTGTTGCGCACAATTTAGCTAGCTTAGCTAATCAGAGTAGACAGTCTTTGGATTTTAGTACCGTAATCGATCCCTCCGGCCGAGTGCTGATTGTTGATCAATAAATTTGTTTCACTTTTTTTTTTTAAATCCTCTATAATAGTGAATTTTAAGAGTAAAGATGCTCTAAGTTCTTGCAATTTTATATCATGAAAAAACAAATTCTATAGATTCATCATACATGAGAAGTTTCCTAATTACGGACAAATGGAATGGAGTCCTGGTTTGGTTGCAAAAGCACCTAGGCCAACTTTTGACAAAGAAGATTGTTCCTTTCTATCACATTAGGTAGAAATTTAGTCTAGAACTCTAATCGAATTGATGATCCTACATCATACCCAATCATGAAAGTTAGGGAAATAAGCGCATTCTTAAATCCTAATGCAAATGATGCAAACTTTCTCATCACAAAAACGTAATCTTTTCGCATAGTAATAATAGCCTAATGGTTGTAGAATCTCATGTCAATTTCGATCGATCGATCGCTTGAGTCAATTACCAAGAAATCAGATTCCTATGTTAACGGCAAGTATGCATTTCAACATTGTTAGGTATGCAATGTCAGCACATTTAGTGATGATCTTCAACTGTGTATACATATTCCCATCCTTGTCTTTGGTGTTATATATTTTTCCCGATACTTGATCAGCCGTATAAACCATAAGACATGGAATGGAGTATTGGGACCATGTAAAGCAGAGTCCATACTTGAGGAAATGGAGTCATTAATTGATCGATGAAGAGGAAGCATATATGGTCATCCAGAAACTGTATATCCTTATATCTTCAATTAGAAAATGACGTACATGCTGTAACGGTCCCATAATGAAATCCTCCATTGGGAAGTGAGAAATGGATAATAAGGTATGGTCATGTTATCCTCTCCAGCCCTATATATATGATTTCTTACAACATGCATGCAATAAGCTGCAGTAATACAAGTGGATAGTCCTGGTTTGAAAAACACAGTGGTAGAGAAATGGCGACGGTCTTCGCGAGAGGAGCGCAAACCATGAACACCATGTTTTTCAAGTAAGCATTCTTGCTATTTATTTTATGTACCAGCATATTATATATATGGATCTTTCACATTTTCGTTCAGTTCATGTGTTTGCACTACAAAAAAAAATTGGCAATAAGCACATCCTTAAATGAGGGTTTTTAATTATGTGGTCAATTCTCCAAAATCTCACAAAACCCCCTAAATTTATAACTAACAAGTCACATTTGGGGGGTTTTGTGAGATTTTAGGGAGTTAGCCACATGGTTAACACCCACGTGCTACCCACATGTGCTTATTACTGAATTTTTTTTTGTAGTGTTGCGAGGAGATTTAGGTTTACGGTACGTTTCTTAGATGCCTTATAAGTGGGAACAGGGTTAGGATCATTCATATATATATGGTCTCACACAACCACAGCACGAATCACTAACAGTACGTAGGAGAAGCTGATTCGAGTAAAACGAGTGTTTTGGATTCAAGTTATTAATTAGTTGTAGAACTAGGACTAGACTTGGGATCGATATATTTAGAATCTGAGGCAACTAATTGAAAGCATTTGTCAATTTCAGAATATGCAGCAAAACTAACAGTTAAACGAATATGACGCGATTGTTTTTGGAAGACTAGATCACTAATAATGTGGTATAATATATATAAATGAGTTAACCAGTATGCAAGCTCTAGCTAGAGGCTTTGGGGAAGTTGATTGGCCAGCCAAAAGAGATGACGTCATAATAGAATGAATGTATTATATATACATTTATCGTTACATGCTTAGCCTCTAACTTAAAATCAACCCCGGTCATTACATTGTTCATCGTTAAGAATTTGTCATAAAAGCAAAAACATTTAGTATGCATTGCCAAAATTCTCTAACACAATTGTGCGCAGGCCGGCGGGGCGAAAGGCTTTCCATAAGAAGAGCACTTCAGCAGATATGATACGGGAAACCAGGAAGTTTGAAGGTGATGAAATGAAGAACAGAAGCCATATGAGTATGGGACCAGAAAATGAAGGCAATATTTCCTGGGTTCCCCATGAGAAGACTGGAATTTATTACCCCAAAGGCCAAGAGAAAGTGATGGACGAAATTTCTGAAGCAGCTAGCAGGGATATGGGTGTCAACTGGTTCAATTAACTAATTAACTCCAATCCAGATTATTGAGTATAATGACTACATCATATCTATGTAAATAAAATGCAAATGCATGCCACATGCATCCCTTATTTGTTTTTAATCTGCCACAGGCATCCTTTACTAAAAGAAATTTGTTCAACTTCAAATTATAAATCTGACACAAAATCGCTCGGATGCTCACATTTAAAATCAAAGTAGTAAACATAGTTATAACAAAAGATAGTTTTAAGCCTTTTCCGACATCTTATTAGCTCTTCGGTCATCATGATCACAAATTTCCAATTCTCCTTGTAAGTATGTATGCACTAACGATACAATAATATCTGTACTAAATTTAAAGTCTAATAGGTTAGGCTTTTGATTTGATTGTGATAAAAGATCATCCCATGGGGTATGCGAAGTAAGGGCAAATGGGATCGAGTTTTTCAAAGGCACTAGTTTCAATTGATTTTTACGTACATTATGTTTGTAGAAATTCCCAATTCACAATTTATGACTCACGCAACCTTTTTCTAGTCCAGAGTACAAGGAAAAAAAAATAGAGAAATCAAGCAGTTTACTAAGTACACATAGCCCGTAATCCCCGTTAGTATGAAGGGGCAAGAAATATCGATCAATTTGCAAAATCAGCAGCAAGTTTAGCTCTCAACTCCTTCCTCAAGATCTTGCCAGATGGTGACTTGGGAATGGCAGCAATGAAAAATACTCTGTTTATTCTTTTGTAAAATACAACCTGCAAAACATAATTGGGTGAAACGTTAGATAATTAGATTCAAACTCAAATCAAACGTAGTCCCAAAGTTGGACCATTAAGACTTGTTTTCTTTCTTATGTTGAGTTTTAACAAGAGTTGGCTGTGACTTGACTTACATGTAGTGATAAAGAGAGCACTACCCCTAGTTAGATTTGGGTTGATAATGCACACAACACTTATTGGAGACAATTGGCTTGTATATATCTTATTCCTTCCTTTAGAAAATGTGGTGTGATGGAAATGTAAGGACATTTGGTAAACATTTCGTACCTCTAATAAATAAGACTAAAGTGTGAATTGTAATGTTTAAAGACATGGGTTTGTACTTTAAAGATTGAATCCATGTGAGTGATGGCCTAAATGGCCGTGAGGTCTCGACATATACTAAACCCACTAAACAATTTATATACCTGTTTTGATATAAATTGCTTGATCTCATCCTCAGTGATCTGAGATCCGTTTGGCCTCACCACAAAAGCAACAGGAACCTCACCGGCGGCATCGTCCTTCATTCTGACATTACATATAAAAAATCCCACAATATTAGTGTAAATTATCAACCTACAAATCTACAATGCATCTTTGCCAACAAAAAAAATCTACAATGGATCGTGCATGCATATTCTATCGTATAGCTTAAGTTATAACATCACAACGTTAAAGAACTTATTGTATGTGTCGGTTATATATAACGTCTCCACCAGAACTCATGTCACTTACGGGACAACTGCGGCATCAGAAATGTTTGGATGGGTGACGAGCAAGGCTTCAAGCTCAGCAGGAGCCACCTGAAATCCTTTGTATTTGATAAGCTCCTTGAGTCGATCAACAATGAAGAGCTCTTCATCATCATCAATGAAGCCTACGTCACCTGTGTGTAGCCATCCGTCCTTGTCTATCGTTCTGCTTGTGGCCTCCGGATCATTAAGGTAGCCTGAACAAGTAAAAGTCACTAGTCATTATGCCAGTCAATTGAATAGCACAAATCATTGGCCGAAATGAGAGACTATGTGTCTAAGCTGGCCCGTTCATGATGCCTTGTTGAAGGGGTTCTAGAAGTGGACATACTTTGATCTTTTCTTGTGGGGTGTGGTTTATAATAGCAAAAGATCGTAGCATGTAATATTTCGAATATGTGACAACTAAATGTAATGAAAAACGCATATAGAAACCGCTGGTATGATCGATATATCGAATACTCATGACATTATGGTATATGTCAATATTAATGTGTACAAGACGAGTGTTTGATTGGTTTGAGTATTTGCTGACTCCTCAAGATCATGAGCAACAATGTTGTTGCATCATGTGGTATATACTTTCATCTACAATTAGATCCATATATTATTATTGTAGTGGAAGATTATTGTTATATATGTAAATGTGTTTAATACCTTTCATGATTTGGTGGCCTCTGATGCAAATCTCACCAGGCTGGTTGTGAGGCAAAGAGGCACCAGTTTCAGGGTCGACGATCTTCAACTCTGCATTTCGGACCACCGTCCCGCACCCACCTGGTTTAACCTCGAAAGGTTCCTTAGCAAATGCCAATGACATTGTCAACACCGGTCCTGCCTCCGTCATCCCATATCCCTGAAATCAGTGAAATGTAACATCAAATTAGGTCAGATTAACGATCGCCGATCTCCGACTTCTTATACAACAACAGTAATTCTAAAGTAATCAAATATACAAATAGATACTAGAAGGTAAAAGGTTTATATGTCACCCTCGTACGTTACATAGCAAATTTAATATGAGTTCAAGTTTATAAGATGACCAGATTTTGACTTTTTCGTATAACAAAATTGCCGCTGCCTAGCAATACACCAAAATAAAGTTGGTGATTACACTTGCATCATTAAACTTAAGAACTTGTTACTTGTCATAGTCTTACCAACTTTGTTCTGGTATGCTTAATTAGACATATGATTATCCTAAAGGCCACCTCTAGCTTATCTCAAAGAGTCTCCATTCATTGTCATCCATTCTCACCTACAATATTATTCCATAACATTGTCTCCATTCCTAAACTATTCAAACGTTTGGTAAGCCCCCGTATCTTGATTGAATTTATTTCTTTATGTGATTTCAATATAATACATACCTTACAAGACACAACTATAATATTTTTTTGGGAATTTTGGCATTAGGTCATGACATATTAACATCCCATTTTAAATAACACAAATATATGTATTTCCATGTATATCTCTCATTTCTAAATTTAAAAACTTAACCAGTTAATTTGGAACAAATGTAACAAAATTTACAGTAGTTTAGTTTCCATTTACTTGAGTTGGAGGTGTTGTAATATCAATTTCCAGTGATGATAATATGCTAAAATAAGTATATTATAAGTCGAACTCAGGTTGCTTGCTTGAAAAAGTAAGTGATAAACTTGAATCAATCAAACAGGCACCTACTGTTCGATATGTGATCTTTTCTGAAAAATGGAACATCATGACATTCATGAGTATGGATGGAGATCTCATCCATCATGGAGGGAGTCATACGTACAACTTTGTAATATATCTCGAATAGTCAAGTTCTGAATATGGACCCTAAATCTTAATTCCAAAACCCACACGACGTCGTATTGACTTGGAATACAGGTTGGTGAGTAACATACCTGACCAATTGTGACATTGGGAAATTTGGCTCTGACCGTGTCTTCAAGCTCCTTCCCCAACGGTGCTCCTCCACTCTTCAGCACCCTTATTGACCCCAAATCATACTTATCGAGATCGGGAAACTTTGCGATGGCCAGAACAATCGGAGGCACGATTGGTGCAACACTAACCCTATGCTTCTGCATGAGCTCCAAGAGAGTAACAATATCAAACTTCTGCATCACCAGAATCGCAGCTCCAGCTCTCAACCCACATAGCAAGACAGAATTCAGGGAGTAAATGTGGAACAGCGGCAGAACGCAGAGAACGACGTCGTCGCTGCTGTAGTACAAGTTTGGATTCTCTCCGTCAACCTGCTGTGACACGCTGGTCACCAAGCCCTTGTGCGTCAGCATCACCCCTTTAGCCAGTCCCGTCGTGCCGGACGAATAGGGCAAAGCGACGACGTCGTTAGGGCTAATGTCAACCTCCGGCACGTCGTCTTCATTGGACTGAGTCAGTTCGGAGAAATGGAGACAAGACGAGTCGGGTGGCGGGGAGTCAATGCACATCAACTTGACCTCGTCAGACGATAAGTCTTTTACTTTGTCGTAATAGCTAGCGAGAGTGATGATCAGCTTCGCCTTTGAAGCTTTGGCTTGTTTGGCGATTTCTGCCGGGGTGAAGAAGGGGTTGGCGGCGGTGGTCATGGCGCCGCGGAAGGAGGCTCCTAAGAAGGTGAAGACGAACTCGGGGGTGTTGGGAAGGAGAAGCATGACGACGTCGCCTTGCTTGATGCCGAGCTTGTTGAGACCGGAGGCGACTTTGTGGGCGGTGAGCTCGACGTCGGCGTAGGTATAGATGTCACCGGTGTTGCCATTGATGATGCAGGGCTTGGAGCTGAGGTGGGACTTGTTTTGGAAGATGTAGGAGTGGAGAGGGAGGTGGTTTGGGATGGGGATGTCCGGGAGCTTTGAGCGGTAGATGATTTCGCTTTGGGGTGTTTCGATTGCCATTAAGAGATGGGACGATGTGAAACAAAAAAATGGAGGAATAAGGAATTGGTAATGCACTAATGCTGTTGGCCGGAGGAGATGACACTAGGGATTATATCGATTCACAAATGTGGGTAAAGGTGGCAAAAAGTATTGGGGTTGGTGGAGGGGCTGAGATAGAATTATGGTATTGTTCAAGGATTGTGTTTGAGATTAACCACTAAAATTTGGTGGTCTTTTAATCTAGTAAACTTAATCTATTAAAATTTATATTGATTTAGCTCGTAGAATATTGGAAACATTAACGGTTTATGATGTGAAAATATAAGATAAGACCAATTAGGACAACCTCATTCGAATTAAGTCGGGAAAGAGTGATCTCTGAACGGAAATCGACTGACAGATACGAAGACGAAGTTGGAAGTTACTACTTATCGGAGCTAAAATGTGCATATTTTTGCCCCAAAATTTGGAGGAAAACAAAAGAGATTGGGGTTGGTGATTGGATCAGGTGGAGGAATGAGCATGTCACTATGATGAGGTTGGGTTGGTGAGAGTGGGTTTTGGGTGGTGATGGTGGTGGGGTTTATGCCTTTTTTGTTGAGATACTTTTCCATTTCTTTACTAAGTAGTAAGCCATTTACCTACCACCTCCGATGACGAAGAAGAACGCAGTGCCAGCTGCGATTCACCTACCACGTTTCACATCAATCTTACTATTGAAACAAGCTACGTACGGGTTTATCATTTACCTGTTTCAAATTTCCCACCGAGAACTTTCTTCCTCCTAATATAGGTCCGACACGGGTTAATACAGTTCAATTTTAGACAAAATTCATAACTCAACTCAAATTTTAAATTCAGTTCAGTTCGATTTATTTTTTTATTTTAGAGACTACGACCCACAACCCAATCCAACCCGTACAATTTGATTCAGTTCGGTTTTTTTTTCTTCAGTTTTACCCATATGTAAAATATATAATATTATATATTAATTTTGAAGTCCAAAATTTGACATAAAAATGAAAAATAAATGCTCTAATGATTATCCCATACCTAATTGACTCTAACATTTCCACAGTGCATATTTAACTAAACTACAAAAAACTCTATTGCATTAAAATCAGAAATGAACAAAAATATTCGCACTCTCTGTGGGTTTAAGTAATTGAAACTCGCTAAGTCTGTCATGTAGGTCATATGGTCTATCAAAGTCTTCTTTCACGTCTCATGTGAGCCTTTATTAATACTTATTCGCTTAGGATATGAAACATTAATAAAGCATTGATTAGAGAATTCAATTGTTAGAGTTACGGTACAAAAGAAGCGACGGGAAATGGAGATCGAAGGAAGATGGAGGAGGGAGGAGTTATATGGACTGGTTTTACAAAATGAAGTGAATTTTTAATATAATACTAAACTAAGGAATGGAGATTTAGAAAAAGAGAGGGCCATAAGTTTTTTTTTCTGAGAGATGAGAGAGACCGCAAGATTGATTAGATCACTTAGGTTTATGTTGGCTTTAGTTTTACTTTTTTTTTTAAATTATAAAAGTAAAAATATACCAAAATGATAACTTTGACCATTGACTTCAGGTTATTGGGTCAGTTCGGCTTCGTTCTGTTTATGAGAGAGTAAACCCAACCCAAACATAATCTGTTTTGTTCGGTTTTTTTCATCAATTTTCAGTTTTTTCGGATTCAGTTTGGGTTCATATATTTTTTTTTTTCATTTTCGGGTCTGCATGTCCACCTCTAGGTCTTATCATCCAGCCCTAAAGTCCTGGCCCGCTCTAATGCAAGAGCTGTCACAAACCTTTTTCGATTAAGCTAGGGTAAGGGTTGTGCAAATAAAACCCGGCTTTATCTTACAACCCCGTCCTACTGAGCCTTTTAAGGCCGGCTCCCTTGTGGCCCTAATAATATCATATTGTTTTTCTATTTTTTACATATGTTTCTTCTATTGCATATACAATATAATTTATCTTTATTTTTATTGATTTTATAAGTTTATTTCTATTTATGTTTTGTTAAATAACCATTGATTGTGAGTGAAAGTTCATTGAATATATGAATATAAGCATTTCGTCCTATATTTATAAATTTCTTAAGCTAAATCAATTATATATATGTATGCAAAATATGATTCTAAAATAAAAAGAAGAGTTTTTATATTATGTGTATAACTATATAGCTAAATTGTAAGGAAAAAATAACTTTAATGTATTTGTTTCAATTTTTTTATAAACCTAATGTGAAATTGGCCCGTTTTGGCCCTTTTTAGCCCTATATGAATTACTGGCCCGGCTCGGCCCGGCCCGGCCCTACTTGATCTTATTAGCCCTCAAGCAATGGGCCTTTAGGGCGAGCTGAGGTTTACATATTGTAGCCTTAGTCCAGCCCTACCTGGTCCTAAATTTTATCGACTTGGTTAAAGCTCGGTCTGACCCTTTTTAAGGTAGGGCTAGCCCTAGCCCGACCCGTGATGACCCCTATCATAATGTTTTATGTTGGTGAGTTGAAGCTTATCCTAGTATATATAATTTTGTGTTAACGGTTTTACGTACCCTAACATTAAACGAAGGTGATGAAGCGTAACCTATTGGTCATGCACACAAAGAACATTTCTTATGAACATATGTTTGGAGGGTTTGAGATTTTTTTTTTCAAGGGTTATTATGGCTACCGGTGGGGCGACATAATCTTTATACCCATTAAAATAAGTATATAGCGAGCAGATGAGCTCATATATGTAAGACCCGAGATTTTAAATCTCAAATTACCAACACATTAGGATTAAGAAACTGACATTTATTTTAAACGTCGAAAAATGTAGTTTAATATGTCGTTATTAAACTACATGTCGCCACGAGCGTGGAAGTGTTCTCATAATATTTATCCGATGCTTGGTTTTATTTTTACTAATTTCCTAAGTTATATTTGGTTTTAAATGTTTTCTGAAAAATTATTTTACTTTAGTTTCGGTTTGGTTTTGGGCCTGGGAGAAGCCCAAGCCTTTTCTGTCATGGGCCCGAGCCCAATGGCCCAAGCCCTTTGCCATTTAACTTGGCCACCGTTTCCTCTCTCGTCCTCATTTATGCTCGACAACGCATAGACTATCTCAGCAAATTTTTCCACCGAAAAACCGACCGCCTCTCTGCTCCTCGCGTTGCCACCGTCCTGTCAAATCGGACTAGCCCACAACTACCAAAATAATCCTCTCCTTCTCCTCTTCAAAACCCATTTACTGCATGTAGGATTTAAGTTACATTTCGTCGATTTGGAAATAAGAGCTCGATGCCAAATTGAAGAGTCCGACGAGTTCTTGAGCTCTGGTGGCTATTCTTTCAGCTATTGGTAAGCCCGGCCTTCTTTCTTCTTCCCGAATTCATTTATATATTCAATTTTACGAATTGAAGTCTAACTTTGTTTCTCCCTCTTCTGCAACTTCACCATGTGACTGCCGCCATCCTCCTCCACCATGTCAACGGCGCAGTGGATCCCTACCAGTGATTGGAATCATATATTGGTGAGCCCAGCTCTCTTCCTCTAGTTTTGACTTGATTCTCCTTCGAATTCCTCCGATTAGAGCTCAACCTCTTTCTCCCTCTTTTTCGGTTTTCTTCCGCCCTGAAATCACCACCTCGGCAACATATATGGATTCCCAAAGACAAGACAACTTCCTTTGAAATTTAGGAGGATCTTTGGAAGTGCTGCAGCTCGGGAGATGAAATGCAGCAGCCTCGGCTCTGTGTTTTTAGTCCGTGAAGTAGCAATCTCCTTCCTTTTACTTTTATTTTGTCATTTTGGTAGTCACTGAATTGTTGAGAAGCTTGTCACTTAATGTGCAGCAGGATTTGTGATCAGAGTATATTAGGGTAAATTTGAGGTTTTACCTTTTTACTGCTATCTTTTTCATTATTATACCGCATGGTGAAATTACTAAAATACTCCTGACGAATTTACTATTTCTAAATTACTATTTTACTGTTTGACTTTGACTTTTACGGTTTAATCCTAAGTTATCTTTTTACAGTTTACCAAATGATTTTAACGATTTTACTTTAACCGACTGTAACTTAGTGAAAACCAATTTATTTAAAATGGTGACGATTAAACGTAACTATTAGTTACGATTATTAGAATAGTTCCAATTCTCGCCCGACTCGAGAATTGAGAACTCATTATGTAGTAATGTGTTAGTGAAATGTAAATGTCAAAATACAATTCATAGTGTGATTAAAGCATGCTTAATATTGTTCAATAATTAAAGTTAAATTATTCTTGAGTCATTCGACAATTAGTCGAGTATCGGCCAAACTTGATCAACGTAAATAATTCCTGGTCAAACTAGGACATACTTAGTCAATGAAAAGTCAACCCTTAACTTTCAGGGTCAAACTAGGAAAAGGATCGAGACAATTATCTTTGATGTTAAAGTATAACATTGACTCCTTCATACCTCATGAACTCATAGTTGTTGTTATGAGGATCTTTCGGAGACTTGGAGGAGCAGCAGCAACTACACATCAGATTTAGATATCGTCTGGGATTCTGCACGTCATTCCAGGTAGGGGAGCTCACCCTCCTATGTTGATTTTGGGCCAATTATAAATGCATAACCTAGTTCTCTGTTGAATGATTTATGATGCATTAAATGTTGTGAAAACCCGAGACTTGCCACGATTTTTCAGATAGGGTAAGTAGTGAATCCTCACTTGTGTTGACCTGAGAGTGACGGGAGCCTAGCATACTAGGTAATCCTACGGTGTCGATGACCGTGAACCTCCGGAGGGCAATGCCATATTTATTATTGGATCCATTCTTTTCTATACTATTGAGGGCATTCTGTTTAAATGGACACTCTTGCTACTTTGTTGATACAACAAACGTGTAGTTGGCCTCGACTATTTAGTCGCTAGGATTGGTCGAGCATTGTTTGAAGTTGAATTTGACATACCCTACCTTTGGAGTTCCACAAACTATTTAAGCATGATTGTATCCCAAACTTGCATTTTTTATATATGGTTTTCTCTATATCGATCCAAAACCTACACTCAATGTTTTATGAAATCTTTTTTATATCCCTACATGGTTTGCAAACCTCATGGGCGGGCTGGCCCCTACTGGGAAAACGAGGACAACGCTCACCCCTACTTTAGCTCATTTCCAGGTTCGATTGTGCTTTCTGGAGCTAGGAGTCTCATTTGAGAGTTAGCATTCGCGTGTGCACCTTCATGCCTTTCCTTCTCTTATTTGTTACCAATGTTTACAAGTAAAGTTTCTCAAAGGTCTCCCCTTAGTATTTTGTCACATTTTACTTAGGTTTTAGGTTGTCAAATATGTTTAGTATTGGGCCAGTGGCATTAACGCTACCTTCTGCATTTCTTGTTGTATAAATTCTTTTATTTTGGCGGAAATGTAAAGTGTTATCATTTTATTTCATGAATGAATTTGTTTTTGTTGAAAAGCTTGTATTCACTTGTTCACGTTAGTGAGTGTCTGAGCGAAACCTAATTGCTCTGTTCGCTTGCTAATTTTACTCTTAATCCAAATATATTGTTCATGTTCCATTTCGGGATGTGACAATATAGGCTTTCAATGTGAGCATGCTCAGGAATGGTATTCTATACCAAGCTGTATCCGAGTTGTTTTACAATCTAATCGTAATCTCTAACCTTCGGATTTAGTAATTGAAGTACTTCTTTGCAAAAAAAAAAACAATATATTGTTCCAGGAGAATTACTATTCTATCCTTATGTGTGTGTCTTAGCTTATTAGGTTTCCTGTTAGAGATAGATTCACATCTCTGTAATAGACTAGGACTCCGAATCTTACGGGATTATGGCTATGTAATGCCTATATATAGGTCTCATTATCAATCAATAAACGGTTACGTTCTGTTCTATTACGTTGTTATTATTCTCGTTTCGTTTCTCCTCAAACACGTTATCATAGACTTTGCTCTAAAGTGTCTAAGCGACGAGGCCACCACCAGAAAATAATACATATCCCTAAAATTGTATGCTCCGGTAGCCCTCATCGCCGAAAAATAGATCCAACCAGACAAGTAGTGGTCGGCAAAGAAACGAAAAAAACCAAAATCAATTGTGTTCAGAGCACCCAGAAATTTGCTCTGGGTACCTAAGCTCTTTCTTCCCCAATCGTCGAGCTACTACCTTTCATGGCCGCCGGCTCCAACTTGGTTGTATGTCGCTTCCCTCGTCCAGCCAGCCTTGCACGCCGCCTCTAATCATCGTCCAGTGCTACTCCAGACCCAGATTGCCCTGACCAAGACTCATCATCGCCGCCACGCAGCTTGCATGCCTCCATCGCATTTGTTGTGGATATTCTACAGTCAAGGTCCACCGCCTCCAACCCAGTCGCCCAACTTGCCACCCTCTCCTTCCTCGCCGTCAATCAGGCTCAGCGTCGGACCTGAATTTGCAAATCCCGACCCGTGCAATGTCGGCGATGTCCCTCAACGTCGTCGAATTCCTCCCATATGGCAGCCTCGAAGATCGTTGCCGCCCTCCTTGCCATCTACCACGCAGACTGATGACTCGGATTAGGATCTGACCCGCGCCAGCTCAATCCTCTTCCTCTACCTCTCCGGAGTTGTAGCAGCCAACGTTTTTCCCGATGGCAGCGTGGGAGACGTATTCGATGTATTGAGGGGCACACAGGTAAATTAGCCTCTCTAGATAAAAGGGTGTTTTACCCTTGGCAAAACGGTTACCTTTCATTAGTAATTTTTCAATTGCTACTACTGCATTCTGGTAGATTTATCAATTGTAATACGTCATTAACCATATTCTTATCTTTTTCATGTAATCTACTGTGCGACGCTTCTTACTGGGATTACACAAGGTCCGCATTCGCATAAATTCGGAAAGGATTGCATTTTTATGCCATTAATATGAAGATCGAAAAGGAATTCATCAAGCAGCTTCCTGCATAAAGATCGATTTGCAGAGAAATTTAATTATATGCAGTCTATTTGGCAAAACAACAAGTATGATTTTCTTAAAGTTGCTGCTTTTGAAAAAAAATATATATATATATAAATTATCAGACACTATTAGCCTTATTCATGTCTATTTTCCGGCCTTTCTTATAATGTCGATGAGACCAAAGAGGGATATCATTCCCCTCTTGGTCAACGTTTTTCGTGTGACGGTCCTAGGGGAGTCACATTATTATTTAAAGGGAAGAAATTGATTTTGTGTGATCACTTGAGTCCACCGCTGTTTTGGGTGTGATTATGAGAATCGCCGATATTCATCGATTATTTTGTGACCATATACATCACAACCCTTCTAATTCCGGTTACATACTTGAATAGTTTTAATTATTCGAAACCTATACAACCCTTGTTTTTTATGGATGCGTCGCCATCTCGACTGTTCATTGAATGTTTGAATTTTTTTTTTTAAACTTAGGAGTTGGAAAAACATGGTATGGAAATTAAGAATGTAGTTCTACAATACTAAGAATGCTTCAACTCTTAGTAGTTCTACAATACTAAGAATGTAGTTCTATTACCATTTTATAAATAAAAAGTGGAAAATTCTAGATAAATATGAATCCCCTACCTGGATTCTAGTGCTCTTCCTCAGGTACTCTGCGAGACTCACACTCTCCACTTTCGTTCCTCGGGTAATTGAAGTCCTTTACCGACATAATAGTCATTAGGTTTATGTCGACACATCTATCGATATGACCAAGCAATCACGACGATTAATCGTCGAAATAATATTTCTTGATAAAAGAGGACTAATCATTTCAACCATTCAAGGCTAGAATTCCTTACTAATAATTTCTATATTATACAAGGTATGCCCAATTTATTAAGGACACCCAATTGTATTTACATCTTTCTAAACAAAATAACAAATGGATCTGTTGATTTCCATTAATCAAAATACAATTCAATTACTTGACCACAGTACTTAGAAATCACTATGGACACCCATTTCTATTTTTTTTTTCGCCAACATTCCCAGAATACATGACCATAACACCATTCAAATGGCATACAGCCCAATCTTCTTCATTTCAAGCATTAGCCATAATCAATTTCGTCAAGTCATATCACTACAAATAATTTCTTCCTTGGCCATCTTTCTTTTCTGCATTCTTAATGATGTCTGCAATGCGGTTCATCATTGTAGCTTTTGGAAACTTGTTCATTCGCATAGGGCGATCTTTCTTCTTCTTTTTTTCGACCGCCCTCTCAAACAAGATTTGACCGTATCCCATATCGACCAAGATCCACACAGATCAATCTTGTTTAGAGGACTTGGTTTTTTTAAGACCTACAGACGAAGTACTCAAAAAAAAGTTTATTGAATTCCAACAACCAGACTAAAAACGAATAGAAAAAAAAAACGAAATTGTCCCAGAACCCTTGAAAAACCTGTGAGATCATGATAACGTACACCAAAACTATTGTAGAGAGAACCGAAGTCCCAAAGTATTGCCTGTTCTAGGATTTTCTTTCAGCGACTTCATAGTTATTCACGGCGATTCCGGTTACTTTTTGGATTGATTCTGGTATGGAAATTCATCTCTACTTCGTGCTTCAGGCTTGTTTTCTTAGTTTTCAATTCGATCAAGTGTTACTAATATTGGGTTTTTCTTGGTTTACGGCTCCGCATTGTCCTTCGAATAAATCGGTCATTCTGGCTTTTCTTGACTCAAATCTTGTTGTCCTTATGTTATGTGGCTAAGTTTGAAGTGGATTAGTAGCTGAATTCTAACATTCCTTAATAACGAGAAGCTACCGAGAGTTTCTTGGCTAACTGTTCGTTGAGGAAGACTTTCTGCTACTAAGTTATTCAAAGGTAGGATTAGTTATGAAGTCAAGTTTTGATTCTGTCTTGGACGTTGAGCTTGTTTATACTCTGTTTGAGTATTTGGTTATTATCGATTTTGTCAAGCAAATACGATTATCAAGGACTAAGTTGAAACATAATGGTTGCCCATCACGTTGAGACCAGCTGATTATAGTTTAATGCTTGACAAATCAAATAGGAACTGAATTGCTTTGTTAATTGTGGAATTGAGTTCTCTGGTTAGAGAATTGGATGTACAGACCTCATTCTGGGTTTATTAGTCTCCAGCATGCACTACAAAAAATAAGAGTATTAGCTACCACAGTTAGTGTTGGCAACATGGGTGGCACTTTCGAACCGAAAAACCGAAAATAGAGAACTCAACCGAAAAAAACTAGACCGGAAAAAAAAAGCTAAATTGACAAAAATATCGAACCGAAAAAAAAACCAAGAAACTGAATTGATCCGGTTTCGGTTTTTTTTATCGGTCCCCAAACCAAATCGAACAAATTGAACCGAACTGAATAAACGAATGCGGCGTTGTTTTGTGTATAATACATATATCACCAAATGACAGTATGTATAACAATGTGTTAACGTTGTTTGATTGTTTATCCAAATAATTAGTTACATGATCAGTTACTTAAATAGTTACATAAACAGTTACTGATAATATTGAGTACCTTTATTGACATTGTGTAACTGTCTAGATAACTATATTGTTAACTGTCTTGGTACCTCTATTGAAATTGAGTAACTATTAGTAACTCTATTAGAATTGACTAACTTTATTGGTAACTATATTAGTAACTATGTTGGAATTGCATAACTGTCTTGGTAACTAAATTGGTAACTCTGTTGGAATTGAGTAATTATATTGGTAACTGTATGGTAATGTCAAGATAAAGCAGAGACATGATAATAGAGGTGATGAGGTGAATTGGAAGACGTCGCCGGTTAATGAATGGTTGAAGTCACTATGAAGTACAAGCCTAAGATGATGAGAGTATTAATGGTAGACACTTCAAAGCTTTCAGCTTTGAGCATTAGCCAATGCTCACAACAAGACACTTATTCTATATTGTAATGGAAAAAGATTGATAAACCAATAGAAATTTGTACATATCAAACTCGAAGAGTTGGAGGAGTCTTCAGGTCATGCAACTACTCAAATAACTCATCATGTGCAATTACCCTATTTTTCGGAATCAAATAAATTGAATTCTTAGAAATTAATAAAATTTGTCAAATTAATAAACCGCATTTGTTTCGCTTCACGACGTTGTCAATCGAAAACGGAACCGTCGTCAGAAATCTAAATTGGAAAAACGTTACGTTTCCGCGACGCGAGAGTCGCTCGTTTCCAAAAACTTCCTTCATGAAAGTTGTAGAGCTCATTGATACGATTTCGTGGACATCGTAAGTGAAAGATATTAATGACGGAAATTAGTTTTCGATTTTGGAAGAGGGTATAAAAAGGAAATTTTGGGAATTAGGGTTTCCATTTTCGGAAACCCCTTCTCTCTCTCCTCTCCCCACAGTCACTCCCTCCCTCTCGACCCGACCTCCCTTTCGAAAATTCTTCGACGCCGATCTCCCCCCTCCAAGCGGCGTGACACTCACAGCCAGTCCCTAGACCTTTGCAAGCACGACCTCTCCTTTCTCTGAGCTTGACGCTTTCCCCCTCGCCACCGAGAAGCTTCGCCGACAAGAGGCGATCTCTGCAACGACTCTACCGTCCCAAGCTTCGTCGTCGGCAAGGCTAGGGCATGAGGACTAGCTAACCATCGCCGCTCCTCATCCCTGGCGCCACCTGCGAAGCGATCGAAGCTCAAATCATGTCGCCGCCTCACCCTCTGCTCAAACTCCACCGCTGCCTGGTTCTAGCTTCTCTGGCGACGTTCCGGTGGTTTCAAGGCACGATTTAGGTAAGGGGTTGGCTTATTGTGGTTGTGTGTTTAATTTTGTTGAATTTTTATTGATTTGGTGGAGGATCGGAGGAGGAGGAGGTGGAGGGAGTACCTCTGCCTTAGGCGGTGCGTGAGGGGAGGTGAGGTGGGCAGGAGGCGCCTTAAGGCCGTGGAAGTGGAGGAGAGGAAGAAATGAGATGTTTTAGGCGGCGGTGGGCAAGCCACGTGCGCCGGTTTGAGCGGTGGCACGTGAACAGTAAATTTTCAAACAGTAATTTTTGTAAAAAGTAATTTATGAACAGTAAATGTAAAATTATTTTACGTACGATGAATGTAAAATTATTTTATGTACAGTAATTGTAAAAATAATTTCTGAAAGGTAAATTAGTAATCTGTATTTACTGAAAAATAATACGTAAACAGTACGTATATGAAGAGTATTACGTAAATAATACGTATATGAAAAGTAATACGTAGACAGTACGTATATGAATAATAATACATGAATAGTAATTTACGTGAACAGTAAATTCATAAAAACTGAAAATTACTGAACAGTAAAACATTAATATTGTTTCAGCATTTGAGGTTTTACGTAACGTTTCTGATCACTGCTTCTTCAATCTAGGTGATCAATTAATCTAGCGAAGGAATTGCTTTCAGTATCGTGGGAAATACACTGAGGGAACTAAGGTGGGTGAAATCTTACAGTGACGAATCTACCCTTAGCGGAGATTCATAATTACACTTATTTAAAAAGATTGAACTATGATATGTATATGATATAGTGGGTTGTGTATGTGTATAAATGGTAAAATCGATACATATATATGGGTTGCTATATAATATACTGTCATATTTCCGTTTGCAAATAAATTCATTTATAGCATTGATATTTATTTATTTGAGCATGTCACTTGGTTTTGTACAATAACATGTGATGATTGTTTTGTAAGTGGTTTTAACTTGAGTTATGTTAAAACGTTTTTGTTGTCTTCGGACTTGTCTTCGAACGTGTTGGCATGTCGGAACCTAGTCTTGGCCGGGCGACAGTTACGATACAGTTAGAGCTCTAGTCTGTCTGCCGGTGTACTGGTATGAAAGGTAACATATGGGTTATCGGCTTATGAGTACCCATATTTTGGGACTATTGGGTGACAGATGGGTTGCCCAATGCCCAGCGGTGTACTGCATGAGGGGTAACATATGAGTATCTGGGTCTCATGATCACCCGTATTATAAATGTAATTGGGTAAACATATGGGTTGCCTGATTTCTCATGAGCACTTATATTTTCAGATATTATTGGACAACCAGATGAGCCGTCCTTTGACTCATGAGTACATTTATAATTGAATGTTTCAATATTTATTCTCGTATTACTATGCATGTTATTTTGTTGTTTTACTCATACGAGCTGCAAGGCTTACCAGGTTTGTGTTTTGCAATCCCGGTGCACCTATTTGACGGTGTAGGGGATAGTTCCGCATGTGTGGATTAGCAGAATCGACGGACAACTCTGAAGACTTCTAAGTTGCCTTATTTTATTTTGTGGTGAGGATTGAGAGGATTTTACATTTCCATTTGATATAATGCTTGAATTATAAATTTGGTTTGTAATAATCAATTCGACTGAGTTGTACCATTAACTCAGTAATGATTCGCTGTGACGATAGATGATTTCAATTTATTGAGATTGTTTTAGAATTTTTCATGGTTTCGATTTTTGGGTTTTATACTTGAATTTCGGGGTTGTGACATCATGTAACTGGTAACTATTCAAGAAACTATCTATGTAATTGTATCTATCTTACTATCTAACCCAACACATCTAATTTCCATCAGTACCATATAACTATTGATATTGAGTAACTATTTCGATAACTGTATTGACATTAAGTAATCGTCTTCGTAATTGTCTATGTAAATGCAATCTCCATTGTATTTATATGAGTAAATATCTCGATAACTATTCATATAACTAATAACGGTTTTGATAACTGTATTAACATAAAGTAACTCTCAACTCACATAGTTACCAAGATAGTTACTTAATGTCAATATAGTTACATGAACAGTTACTAAATTGTGTAACTACCCAAGTAACTCGCAACTATGTTACTACTCAAGTAACTGGTCATGTAACTACTACATAAGTAAATAATTATATAATCGATCATGTAACTACTCAAGTAACTCTCAACTAACAATGTCTGCAGAAGACTGGAACAGTTATCTGAGTGACTATCATATAACTATAAAGTAACTGGTTATGAGATTACTCAAACTAGTCAAGTAACTATGTAAGTAAACAATCATAGAATCGGCCATGTTACTATTTCAAGAATGGTAACTACTTAAGTAACTCGCAATGTGATTAATAAAGTAACTCATCATGTAACTACTAAAATAACTTATCATAAAGCTGAAAACTATTCAAGTAGCTGACAATGTAGCTACTGATGTAACATGTAACTACTCAAATAACTCATCAAGTAACTAAAAGTTGGATTTTTTACTGTAACTAAATATACACTATTAAATGAGTGAACTAATAAGATAAAACATAAAACCAAAATCTAACCAAGCAAGAGAAAACTCAAATCTGATAGTTACGCAACCAGATAGTTACAATGATACTCAAATAATGAACATGATAGTTACAATGATAATGTATGTAATTGTATCGATATTGAGTAACTGCTCGTTAACTATGTTGGTAACTATCTGGCGTTCATATTGGTATTAAATAACTATGTGACTAACTAAATTTCGATGTAACACTTATAATGCACAAAATATATAGATGAACTAGCACAACCTTTTCAGCCCCAATGGCCTCATTTTTCACACTTCGGCAACACTTTTGGGAACAAAAACCAATCCAGTAACACTCCCCCCTCCCATTCTCACAAGAACCTTCAACACCTCCTCTCACCTCCTTCTAGGGCATTTCATCGAACACCTTGTGTGCAACTTCATAAACTTGGCATCCACAAAGGGATTTACTTCATCGAACACGTCGGTGCTCCATCCAACCCAATCAAATGAAATTAATATTGATGCACCATTAGAGTAGGCTATTTTCAGCTGGTTTTCACGCTGGATAAAGAGAAAAAAAGTAGCATCAATAAAGAGAAATGGACATCAATGTCCAAGAAAGAAGTTATCATTTGTATAACATCATTAACTATACAAATAACTGTCACAATATCAATAACTATACAAGTAATTGTACAAGCTGGAAATCAATGTATTACGAATCAAAGATAAAAAAGCTATAGGATTTCAACCAATGTATTAAATCATATGGTAAATTGTAATCAAACAACCAAAGTTGAATAAACTATGATAATTTGAAATCAAACAACCGAATTATGAAATCATACGAGAAAATGATGAACAAGGTGAGGGGAAATTGATTAATGTGAGGTGATTACCTGAGAAATCAAAAGAGGAGCTTCAATGGCGGAATTGCAGATCGAGAAGAAGAAATGACGAGGTTGTTTCTTCGGATTCAATGCGAGATGTGGTTCATCTTCTTCATCGTCTTCAACTGAGAGAGAGAGAGAGAGAGAGAGAGAGTTTCAATTTGGAGAGACAGAGATTCGATCGAGAAGGAGAGAGGAAGAGAGAAATTAGGAGAAAATCAAGTTAGGTAAGAGTGAAATTAGATAAAAATATAAAGAAGGGTATAACAGTCAGAGTGAAAAAAGAAAACAGGCCCTTTTATCATTTGTAAATGAAGATATACATTTTTTTATCATTCGTACCCTTTAATTAGGACCTCTTTTATCAACTGTTAGATTAGGGTATTTAATTAACATTTTCATCTTGAAATAACCCTTTTTAATAAAAATGACTTTCTTCAAATATATATTATGAACTTTCTACTTAATTTATTGTGAATTTAGACTATTTTAAGTATTTAAAAAATTAATATTAAACATAATTATATATTTAATCATTAAAATGATTTAAATATATGTATAAAATAAATAAATATTTAATAATTCGAAACCGCCTATGCTCCACCTTGGAGGCCGCCTAACCGTCTAGGTGCTAGGAGATGGTTGTCCGTCTACATACCGCCCCTATCGCTTTTTAGAACCTTGGTTGATAACTATCAACATATCTGAACAGTTGGTTATTAGACCATGCATGGTATTTGATTCGCCAAATATATCAGTACATTAATATTGTTGATGGTGTTTCTCAACAGATTTAACTTCTCGAGCTTTCATTTGTTTGACCCACCTAGGGTTCTCTATTGTTTTGATATAGAGCTAGCTATGGAGCAAGTATAGCTTTTCCACCAAAGCTCTTTATAACCAACAATAGCGCTTACCATAATTACTGATTTAAGAACAATAAGTGATCACTTGAATCTGAGAATTGAATATATTGGGAAGTATGTGGCCGGTTGACATTCCCATTGAAGCTAGGCTTAAACTTACATAAAGTTTTGTGATTTACTTAAACTTTTGCAAAAATATTGGTGCGAAAATTAAATAAGGAACCAAGTCACAAGTAGAGTCGAATTAGGTATCTTTTTTTTTTGGAAGGAGAATTAATACCTAAATCAAGATAAATAAGCAAATTAAAACAACCCTAGAAGTACACGGTGTGCACCATCACAAAGCTTCAGTATAAAAAGAATAAGAAGTCTTCCTATAATTCTCTTGACGTGTTTGCAGTCTAGCTTCCCTAGCTTCCTATAGCCCGTAATGGATCCTCCGAGTATTGTCCCCGATACATACAATACCGGATCGTCTCCCTTATCGTTGCCAGTGACAACAACAATACAAGCAACTCATCAAGTAATCCCTTCTTGTCCTAACCAGGGAACCCTAGAATCGATAGCCGGAAAATCATCGGAAATCTATTGTGGACTCTGTTCCGAACGGAAAGAAACTGATAAGATGTTCACAGTTGAGAACTGTAAACACTCCTTTTGCTCCGACTGCATAAACAAACATGTGGCCTCAAAGATCAACGACGGCAGGCACATCGTTCATTGCCCTGGATTGGACTGTAAAGCAATCATCGTACTCGAAGCATGTACTCCAATACTCCCCAAATCCATTGTTGAAAAGTGGAACGAATCCCTCTTTGAAGCTCTTCTGAAGGAGGAGCAGTGGAAGATGTGTCCTGAGTGCACATCGTATGTGGAGAAGACTCGAGGTTGTTTGCGCATTACTTGCAGGTCGGTAATCTATTTATATTAGCAGATTGCCTCTTAGGTATGGAATAAAAAAATTGACGTCCTAGTCTTACTTAGGGTTGAACCTATG
This sequence comes from Argentina anserina, assembly GCF_933775445.1. Taxonomy (NCBI): domain Eukaryota; kingdom Viridiplantae; phylum Streptophyta; class Magnoliopsida; order Rosales; family Rosaceae; genus Argentina; species Argentina anserina. Next base: position 21,132,049 of record NC_065877.1, read on the forward strand.
AATGAGTATCTGTTGGGAGTAGCCAAACTTTGATCTAACAATGAGTATGATAATCCAGCGCTGTGCACTGGAGTGTTTGAACTTTGAATTTAGAAGATTGGACATCTTGATTTCTTGCTTTGATTGTGAAGTTGTGATTTGAAATTTAAAAGACTTTCGTAGGTTTAGTTAGGATCTGCTTAGAATTGATTATGTCATTGACAGAATGATTGTGGTTTCAGGTGTAACTTTGAGTTCTGCTATAGCTGTGGAGAAGAATGGACAGAGGACCATCGTGTTAGATGCCAGAGAGATGAAGAGGATCAAGAAGAAGAGGACTGAATACATATGTTATGGTCTCTTTTGCGTGGTGATGATGATGAGAAGGCTTAGTTTTTTTGTTCTTGTTCAAGGATGAGAATGCTTTTATTATTTTGGAAAGTACGTTGTACTAGTAGATTATTTTCGAAGTTATCTATTTTGATCACAAATTTATTTTAGGGTTTGGTGATGGTAATGGAGTTTGTACGTACGTATTGTTTCATCTCCAGTCACTCTTTGGGGTTGCAAGTACAATAATGATCAAAATAAAAACAAAACAAAAGCTTGATTTGGGACACCAAAAACTTGGCTAAAACCCATTACTGAAATTTCAATTCGCCGATGTGTCATTATACATCAAACATGTCGTTAGTTACTTTTTAAACAAATAATATATATCATAGGTGCTAGACACGAGCCAAAATTAGATTGCTAGAGTATTTTTTGTTACAAGACGTGGATCATTGCATACCATGTTGTGAACGGCATAGATTATAAATGTCACTACTCCGAAATTTGAATAATAAAAATTCAAATTCGAGTTGTGAAAAACACCAAAATAATTTAGAAATAGTTATGAATTATTACAAATAATCCCGAAATACACAACTCAAATTACATCACCAATGTTTACAACTTGAAACGAAATTGAAATGAAAAGCTCTCTCTAACTCAATACAACTCTATGAAAATCTACCGATGCAAGGTTCTCACCCTCTAACTATCACAATGTAGTTAGTGCCTCAACCCCGTTGACCCTCACCTGCAAGATCAACCACTATACCATGGATTAGTACACTGGGTTGTAAACAAAAAACATGGTAAACTCTAAAAGCTAATATGAGTAAACCGAAAACTAATACAACACTATAACATGCACTACAAGTTAATTGTTTTTTGTGCAACAACATGTTGAGAAAAGTGATATTAATTGTTCTATTGCTCTCTCAGTGTTTGGTTGCTTGTGCAAACAGTATGAGTTTTAACTTTCTAATATGTCACTCTTGTAAAGCAAATAGAGTAACCCATATGTCTGGTATGTCAACCCTTACTAGTTGGTGCATGTTTGAATACAAAGAATATTAGGGGAGGCTCCTGGTAGTCAGGTTGTTTTCTCACTTACTAATTGTTCGGGGTTTAGGTTTTATGTCCCCCCCATTGTATTCAGCAATTTCATTAATGAAAGTTTGAGGGCGCTTGCAGCAGCCCTTGCCTAGAAAAATAAAAATAAAGTGAACTATATTATATCAACCACTTCAAAACTAACTCATATTTTTCCACAACAATGCCATATGATTATAACACAATAATATATGGTCATGTATACTTGCATATTTATCGTTACCATTAAATATACATATACGAATCAGCTATACAATATCAATATCAATATCAACATACATAATTTGTTTTGATTCTTAATCATTAACCTTAGTCCATACTCATTTAACCTTTTTTTAAAATCATTTTATTTTAAAATAACGTTTTACTTACCTATGAACCATAGGCAATCAAGTTCATGTAATTTAAAACAAAACATATTTGAATTCACAATTTGTAAGATGGTGGAATATAGACTATATTAATAGCTCAATATAAATTTGCAACATGTGAAGTGTACTCACCTCTTACACCCGCCACACCTTGAATATCAACAAAATAAGAACAAGCTCCCAATTTAAATGCCTAAGTAAGACAATTTAACTTGGAAATTAACAAAACAATTTATCACTACTAGCTACGATACTTAACCCTCAAGTTGCCAAAGGCAATCTCCCTCCATGACCAACTAAGATCACATGAGAACCATACTAATTTATTATGAACACTACACCAAGACATCAAACCCAAAACCCCACAAGTCAACTCAAAATAGCCATTCTCACAACAATAAAGACCAACACCATCAAAATTAATTCAAAAATATGCAAATTATATATGTACAAGCTCATATCGATGAGCATGACTTAATAGAGTAAGCCATTACTCTAAACAAGATCAGACGAGCTATCCTAAGCGGCTGCTCGTGGGCCCCACACTCCAATATCCAAATGTCCTCAAAACTTCACAATGTCAACATAAACGTTGTAGATCGTAATGAGATAAGTAAGTTTCATACGTGCCACAAAGACTAGATCAGCCAAGAAGTGATCAAAAAGCCACTGGGAAAGTTCCACAAAACCAAGCTTCAACACCTTCGCTTATCTCTCAATTCCGAGCTCCAAGATCACCATAATCATGCCCAGAAGGAAAAGAGAGGTCAGAAAGATGGAGTTTTGGGTGTTGGGTTTGCCAGGAAAAGCTGCAGCGGCGTCAATGACAGTGGCAGGAACTTCCGACCCTCGTAGCTCCGAGCACGGTGGTTGTTGAGATGTGGGACTTGGACATACTTGTAAAGAGAAGAACGATGAGCGTTTTGGTAGGTATGCATGGCGTGGCGTCGCCAGACAGCGAAGAAAGAGGCCAGTGAAAATTGACTGGGTGGAGGGATTAGAGACGAAGGGTCGCTCGTGCAGCTCTTCAGTTCTTCCTTGGAATTTTTTATTTTTCAATTAGGGTTTCCTCTTTTTTACCCATTTTTTACCATTTACAAAAATGCCCCAACGTCCTTTTTGATTCGTAACTTTTTCATACGACGTCCGTTTCACGCATGTCGTGTGTTTACGAACTCGTACCATCGAGCTCTACAACTCTTGTGAAAAACGTTTCCAAAGATAAATGACGAGTCAAAAGTCAACTATTGAGGCTTTGAAATTTGGACCTTTTTCAACGTTTTACTTCCCTTCCATTCCGAAAGAATGACCAATTAGAAGGCGTAGAATGAAAATTTACTCAAATCACCATTTAAATAATTTCCAAGAAATTACATGAATAGGATTTGAAAATTCGGGTTATTACAATAGAAATAAATATATAGACACAATGTCGCAAACCTTTTTTTTCTCTCTCTGAGAGCTCCGTGAGAATTGGGATTTCTTAGGGTTATAGAAAAAGGTTTGCGTTCCCTCTGACGGCGGGTCCTTTGATGCTGGGAGGGGAGTTGCGGTCCAACTGGTGGTTTTGCTTGGATGGGTGTTGGTAGTGGATTGTGAGAGATCGATTGTAATAACCCTAAATTTTAAACAATGTTAGTTTGATTTGGAATTCTATAAAATTTCGAATTTTATTAGAATGAACGTATTTGGTTGCGACGTTAGTAAACGAGAAACGGAAACGTTCTCGGAACGTTTAAATTGAAAAACGTTACATTTCCGTAACGTTTATATCGACTTTTATTCCGTCGATCGGTTGCGAAAACTTCCTTCACGAAAGTTGTAGAGCTCGTCGATACGAGTTCGTGAGTATGTGACACGTTCAAATCGGACGTCGTACGTAAAAGTTATTAACGTCGGAAGTTAGTTTCCGATTTGGAAACTGGTATAAATAGAACATTTATGAGATTAGGGTTTCCATAATTGGAAACCCTCTCTCTCCCATTCAGCCCGCCTCCCTCTCTCCCTCTCTCTCTCTCTCCCTCTCTCCCTCACGACACTCTCTCCCGAAACCATCGATCTCCCTCCCCGATCTCCACCACCGCGCGTCCGTGAGCCACACCGCCGGCACTACGAGCGTCGCACAGCCTCCAGCAGTCGACCCCGAGGTCGACGCACTATCTCTCGCCGTCGTGGAGACGCGTTGCACGTCACCGAGCCAAGACCGTCTGGTTCGAGCTCGTCGGCGATCCTCCGGTGCTTCCACGGCGTGATAGAGGTAAGGGTTGTGAAATTGAATGGGTTGTGATGTTGTTGTGTTGATTTTGGGAGGTTTTTGTGGAGAATCGGAGGTGGATGGAGGAGAGGGATACCGCCGCCTAGAGGCGGCGCGTGAGGGAGTATGGGGCAAGCTATGGGTAGTCGGAGACCGTAGGAAGGTGGAGGGAAGGAAGAGGGTGGTTTTGGAGGCGGCGGTGGCGTGATACGCGCCGTGGTTAGCCTCGGCGCGTGGGCCCCACGCGCGGCCCGCCAGAGGTGGCGCGTGTGCCACACGCGCCGCTACGTGCGGCGGTGGGAACAGTTTTGACAGAAGGGTATTTTGGTAATTTACTGTGTACGGTAAATGTAAATGTAATTTTTATTTACTACGGTAAATGTAATTAAATTTTACCTTCGGTAAATGTAAATATAAATTACTTTCAGTAAATGTAAAAAGTAATTTGTAAAAGATAAATAGTAAATTTTATTTACTGAGATTGTATTTACATTTAAATCGTACGTATACGTACAGAATTACGTATTAGTATTTATACGTACAGAAATACGTATATAATATTTATACGCACAGAAATACGTATTAATATTTATACGTACAGAAATATGTATTTATATTTATACGTACAGAAATACGTATATAATATTTATGCGTACAGAAATACGTATATAGTATTTATACGTACAGAAATACGTATATAATATTTATACATACAGAAATACGTATAAATCGTATATTTGTACAGTAACCGTGAATAGTAACAGAGAACAGTAACACTGAACAGTAATTTCGTAAAACCGAAAATTGCTGAACAGTAACCGATTATTACTGTGTCGGCATTTAAAGGTTTACGAAACGTTTCTAAATTCTTGTCTTATCATTTCAAGGTGATCATTAAATCGAGGAAAGGAATTATCATCGGGAATTGTGGAATTACGCTCGAGGCGATAAGGTGAGTAAGATCTCACTGAATTACGAATCTACCCTCGTGGTGATTCAACATTTTGCAAGTGTGTTTATTAAATGAATTACAACATGTATATAATTTAGTGGACTACATATATACAGTATAATGGTAATAAGTACATATATATATATATATAGTTCATTAAATTACGTACTGTTATTAATTCATTTAAAATAGTCATTTCAGTGACAGAAAAATTTGGCATGTGTATGTGATTCAAATCGTACAATATGATGTGAGATTATTGTACGTGATTTTTAACATTGAGATTGTTTAAATGTTGATTTGTCTTCGGACGTGATTGGTACAATATGATGTGAGATTATTGTACGTGTTTGGCAAGTCGGAACCTAGCCTTTGGCCGGGCGAAAGTTACGATACAGTTAGAGCTCTAGTCTGTCAGCCATAGTACTTCATGTGAGGTAACGGGTGGTTATCTACTCATGAGTACTCAGATTGTTTTGGATGTTGGGTAGCGGGTGGTTACCCAATATCACCATAGTACTTCATGTGAGGTAACGGGTGGTTATCTACTCATGAGTACTCAGATTGTTTTGGATGTTGGGTAGCGGGTGGTTACCCAATATCAGAGTAGTACTGCATGTGAGGTAATGGGTGGTTATCTGCTCATGGGTACTCAGATTGTTTTGGATGTTGGGTAGCGGGTGGCTATCCAATATCAGCGGTGTATTACGAGAGGGGTAACATATGTGTACCAGCGTTCTTGGTACCCGTATTATAAATGCATTGGGTAACCAGAAGGGTTACTTAATTTCCTCATGAGCGTTTTATTTCATATTTCTTGGGTCAACCAGATGGGCTGACTATTGACTCATGAGGGCATTTATATTTGTTGTTTTGTGATCTTTCGTATATATTGATATGCGAACTGTATTGTGATTTTACTCATACAAGCTATAAGCTTACCGGGTTTGTGTTTACAATCCCGGTGCACCAATTCGATGGTGTAGGGGATAATTCCGCAGGTGCTGATTAGTGGAGGTTGAGTGACGACTACAGAGGCTTGAAGTCGTTCATATTCTACTTGCGGTGAGGTTTTTAGTGTGGACTTGTGTGTGAGAATTTGTGAGTGATTTGTGAGGATTATTACATTTCCATTTTGTGTATGGATTATAATTTGGGTTGTAATAATTGGTTGTCTGAGTTGTATTGAGAACTCAGAATTGATCCGCTGTTACACTTTAGTGATTTCTATTTATTTGAGATTATTTTGTGTTTAACGACTTTAGAATTTTGAGTTTTTAAGCTTGAAATTTTAGGGTCGTTACATCGATAGCCCTGGGAATGGTCTGGTTATGATCTGTGTTCGGATTATAGCAGCGGCGGTGGCAGCGATGTGTCGGCGTTGATCTAGAGTAGTCGGTTGGGTTTCCACGGTGAACTGAGATGGTTTGCGTTGAGGTTTCAAAGATGGGTAGCACGTACTTGGGTTTACATCTTGGGTAGAGGTTGATATATGCTTGTTGCTGGATTGATTTTATAGTTGTCGTGAACTCGAGTGATTTGTCTTTAGCATCGGTTGACATTGACGATGGTGGTGGTGATGTGGTTGGACGGGGGCGGTAGGATGGCAGGATCTCGAGGTTGTTTGTTTGTTGCGTTTCCATGTGGTGAGCCTGGGCTCTTTAGGCCTAGGTTTGGGTGCTTAGGTGGGTTTGGGCTGGTTTTGGCCCAAGCCTTTTTTTTTTGTCTTTTTAGGGTTTTTTTAAGTTTGATTTTGTCATCCCTCCTCTTTGAGTGAGGGTTTAGGGTGTCAGTAGGTTAGGGTTGTTGGATGCGTCATTTGTATGGTGTATGTCATCTCCATAGACTATTTAATCGTTAGTTTCTTTCTTATTATCGATGTAATGAGGAGAGTTGTCTCTGCATATGTGCATGAAGTTTTGGTATATAGTGCTTATTGGAGCGGTTCAACTGTGAGGAGGTATCGATTGCTTCTGGAATTGTTTAAGTTATGGTTAAATCTTTTAGGTTCTTCTAGAATTTCATATCTTTACATTTTTTTCTTTTTAAAATGGTTAGAAAGAGAATCTTTGATCAAAAGGGGAAACACAAGCTTCTTGTTGTGATATTGTACGACTAGAAAATTGAAACCCTCGAGGAAGGTTAACAGATAACTTCCCTTCGAAGATTATGACCTTCCTAGATAAGTTTGTTATTGCCTTATTGGAGTTTAGCTAATAATGCCAAACAACACTTCCTTTTTGGAGTTAATCTTCTTTTTTTTCCTATATATACCATTTCATAATAACTTCCCTCGATCAGTGGAGAAATCGAAAGCCTGAGACTTGAAAAGTCATGGCACAAGAGGAGTCTGCCTCGTCCGCTGCTCTTCTTCTCAATTTCGATGATACTTCCTTGTCATCACTGATTCATCATGATTCTGATGATCATGAAGCTGATATTTGTATCGATCCGACGATGATGTCCGATGCCAAATACGCAGAAGAGTTGCAGGTTCAAGAGGTTATAATGGCGTCTTCTTCCTTCATTTTCCAAACAATGAAGAACAACACCGCGTCGTGCTCCTCGTCGACTCTGACAATCCCAGCAACCCAAACAGTCCCATTCACTGCAAACCATGAAGTCTTTGACTCAGAAGCCCAAGTTTCATCCCAAACCCTATGTGGTATTTGTGTTGAAGTCAAAGAGAAAGACCGGATGTTCTCAAACGAAAGCTGTGCTCACTCCTTCTGCTCAGATTGCATAACCAAACAAGTGGCTGCGAAACTTGACGAGAGCTTTCACATTGTTTTCTGCCCTGGGTTGGATTGCAAAGCAGTCCTCACACTCGAGGAATGTGCCCCAATTCTCCCCAAACTGGTTCTGGAAAAGTGGAATGATGCTCTCTGCGAAGCGCTATTTCTGGGGTTGCAGAAAATCTACTGCCCTTTTAGTGATTGCTCCATGGTTTTGGTGATCGAGAACGAAGGGGAGAGTGTGAGAGAGTCAGAGTGCCCTGCTTGCCACAGGCTGTTCTGCGCCGGCTGTCGGGTTTCGTGGCATTCCGGGGTTGATTGTGAGGAGTTTCAGAGGCTCAATGACGATGAGAGGGGGAGGGAAGATCTTATGGTGAATCAGCTTGCGAAGGAGAAGAAGTGGATGAGGTGCCCCAGGTGCAAATTCTATGTGGAGAAGACTGATGGTTGTTTGCACATTGTTTGCAGGTCAGTGTTATTTGATTTCGAAATTTAATCTGGAATATATGTATGGCTGTTATCATATTAATTCAGTAATTGAGATACTCACACGGTCACACCTAAAATTTCCCCATGATCACTATCTTGGTCATTTTGTCTAAAAATTGAACAAATATATTAGTGTTGTAGGTGCTTGATAATATTACAGACAGTATGCTGTTAAAAACTGTTAATTGGAGACCTTCTCGAAAATTATAAACACTATAAACTAGAGAACAATGCTTTTTCTTATTGGTTTCGCCCTTTTGAAAGAAAACGAAGAAGAGACTTTCTCTTATTCATTCCTAAAGCTACTTTACTAAAGAAAATTTCACTCCTTGTACATTGTTATGCTTCCCCTTTGATGAATCTTTCATTTGTAGCTTTATCTTCAAACCAGATTCTTATAAAATATAATTGAAAGATCAGTGAAAGACCAATAAAACTGGGGATGCAGGTGAGATCGACGAAATGGTGTTGATCCGAATTTAACACTCTTTTCGTTTTTCTTGTGTTTCTGTATAAAATTTAAGTGGTGTTGGTTTGAAGAAATATGTACACTATCTTGTGGAAGGATTTATGATATAATTCTTGATAAAAATAAAGCTTTACAGATCAACGCTATATATAGGAGATGATTGATGATGGAACAGACTTCATCATCACCCTTACACCTCTTACAAGCGCATGCCTAATTCTTGATTAAAGGGATAAGGCAGCACACAACAAGCAACACACCTATCAACTGACCAAGTTAATCTATTCAAGTAAAGAATGAACAGAATATGTAAGGCCAAGAACCAAGAGAACAATAAGAGATACAAAAACATCCATACTTCCACTGGACATACTTCCAATATGGTTCCTGATCATGCTATTGTCATATCGTCGATGATGAACTCTGCCCTGCAAATACTAGTTAATGACATAATGTAATATTCATAAATTTGGGTTACTTGTATGCTTTTTTGATAGATTGGTCAGTTGAGGCTTGGTAAATTCTTGTGGTTTTTCAGGTGCCAATTTCAGTTCTGTTATGGTTGTGGAGCAGAATGGACAAATAACCATGGTGGCTGCCAGTCTCAGTGCAACAGAACTTAACTGATGGATAAGGAGGCAGCCACAATATAGTTATGTTTTCTTTGTCGTCCATGTATTTAGTTACGCTTTTGTTGCTTTGGAAGGCTCATATGCGTTGATATATTCAACAAAAATGCAGCATTGCTGTGCTTGTAGATTTGTCTTCAGGATTTCCTTGAAAAACTCGATATTATTATGCAGAAAAATACTCTGCCCTAATCTGAATCTAAAGCTTGAGCATCTCATTTGTGGTCCTTTTAAAAAACTTGTTTTCATGTTTAGTAGGTAGCATTCTAGTGACCATGAAGGTTGGTCAAGCACTTCTACATTTGATTTGTTAACGGTGGAAATTGTAGGAGAGGAGAAAAAGAAACTATAAATCTACAATACAAACCATATATGTAAATATATACCTCTTCTCACTGAGAGATAATCTTGAACAGTTAGTGAAATCCCTACAGCTGAGTCTATGGGACGGCTAATACAGAGCGGACTCTTTTAAATGAGGCATTCAATTGGGATGGTTTCAAACTTTCAATTTTCAAAAGGGTTGAATGGTTGATTTTTGATAACCAGTTAGTGTGGCAGGTACTCAATACCATAGTTTTGATCTGACAATGGAGAACTTTGATGTGATTTCCAACCCCAATTTTATTTTATTTTATTTATTATTATTTTTTAGAAAAATCCCAAGTTGTTATCATCATTCATCGAGTTAGAATATGCACTGTGGCTCTCACATGATGATGCCTTCGCTGAGATCCAGTAATGATCTATGCTTTTGGTATCATTATTCTTACAAGGACATTGCTTGTGATTGCTCTAGACTCCAGTGAACAACCAGTGGTTCTTTTGCAAGTATAGTTTCCTAATACAAATGGGAAACACAAGAGTTCAAAATTCCTTTTGAAATCCTATCCTTAGACACTTGGTTTTACCTCTTGTAACTAAGAACTGTAATTTGGCTTTTAGTCGGTGATAAGCCTAAACGCCGAAATGTAGACTAGTTTGGAATGCGATTGATTATGAAGGAACCAACTGGAATTTGGATTTATCACCAGCAGATGTAGTTAAAGACTTAAAGTAAAGCATATCTAAATGGAAATATGGTAGTTAAAATTATGCTTTCTATTAGTAGCGAGCTGTGACTAGAGTGACTGCTGATGTCTGGTTCCATGATATTTTTGTACATCATTACATTATGCAGAAACTTTTTTTTTTAAGGGAATTTATGCAGAAACTTGATCATCACTAGAAGACAGTTTCTTCCCTTTACGTATTCACTTTAAGTTCGCCTTCATGGTCACTATGTAACACAATTACTACATCTGTGGCATATAAAGAATTGATGCGTTGAAGAGGATCCTTCCCATAGTCTTTCAATTCCTGACTCATCAGAATCAAAATTAATTACTTGCTTGGCGCCAAATTTCGTTATCAAAATATTTCTTCATAAATTTTAACCAAAAAAAAATATATATATATATAGTTCTTCATAAATAAGTAAATTAGTTGACTACTTTGTACTAAACGGTATACCATTGCTCCAAAAGTACCATGAGTAAGAATGACTCATACGTACTCGAGTTTGTGAAATTCATTATAAGGTTGTAGGTGTCACTATTTATTATAATTAAAAAGAAAAATAATAATAATAATAATAGTAAACTCAATAGGATAGGATATGCTCGGGCGGGTCAAGCTTGTGGCGCCAAACTCATCACCTTTTTAGTATGCGACTCACACTCACTCTCTGAAGTCTGAATCCCCAAAACGATGACTCTCTGCAACTCACTTCTTCTCAAAACCCCAATCTTCCCTCCCTTCCATTTCTTCCCTCACCATTTTCCCACCACCACCAACAAACCCATCTTCTCCCTCTCCTGCTCCTCCTCCCTCCCTAATGTCCCCAAAACCGACGACGGCGCCGGTGAGCCGACGACCAACAAGAGGCTCTCGGATCAGTCCTCCTGGGAGGCCAAGGACTCCATGGGCGAGGACTACTTGTACAGGCTCGGAAAAGAGGCCGATAACATGAACATCGCCGTCGGAGCCCGTGCAGGAGTCATCGACGACCTCTTCACCGGTCAATTCCTCGGCCGTGACTCCGACATCGTGTTTGATTACCGCCAGAAGGTCACCAGGTCGTTCCAGTACCTCCAAGGCGATTATTACATTGCGCCTCTCTTCATGGTATATCATCTACTCTCATATCATTCATATAAATTATTTATATCATAATGTTGATATCTTTTATTGAAGAAATTGATTGTAGTAGTGAGTTTATGTTTTTCTTTTGACAGGATAAAGTTGGTAAGTTCTACAAAACTGGGCAAGTGTCAAATCCGTAAGAATATTTGGTGAAGTGCGCTTTCCTCCTTGGTGTGAATGGCAATGTTTGCTTTCACTGAGATTTCGTTTTCATTTCCTAAATGTTTAGACAGTTTATATTCCTTTCTCGAACCGGAAAGTTGCTATGCGTTTCACTTGATATACCTGGCAACTGCAAGATAATGACAGTATGAATTGTATGATTTTGTTTGGAGAATGTGATGCGACCGATCAAATAAATGAATAATTATCTTCATTTCCTCATTTACAATTGAAATGTCTTTGTTTAGATGTCTTGTACTTGAGATGCCATCCTTTAGATGTCTTGGAATGAAATTATTGATGATTTGCTTCTTTCGATATTTGGGTCTGTTGTGTTCTATGCATTTCTTCAGAGTCACCTGAATCTATTAGTAATTAAAGTTCTAATATGTGGTTTTTTAAGTGCAGTATGCCATATGACGAAGAACTACCTTGCTCCTGTTCTCAAAACTAAAGTTCCTTTGATCCTTGGTATATGAAGCCACACCAACTGTCTTCTGGTTATTGCTAGTCTTAATAACTTTTACTTGTTATTGCAATAATGCTTGATAAACTAAAAAGTCAACAACTTTATGAACTTATTTGTCATCGATGTATTTCAGCTTATATGTATTCTATGTTTGCTTATCAACTGTACCTTCTGTACTGGATCTCAATTGTAAGTTGGTATGATCAGTTCCTTCATCTTGAAAAGTCTTACTCATCCTAGCTGGTAAAGATTTGGTCTAACTTGTTATTTTTGGCTGCTTCAACCATCTTTTGTAAATCTTCTATATCTTGTGATTATTTCTAGTGTTCTAAATGTAGAAATATAAGGATTCTAGTATTGCATGCTTACATCTCAATATACTCGTTTGAAACTAATTAAAGCATTTTATATTACAGGTATTTGGGGAGGAAAAGGCCAAGGAAAGTCATTTCAGACTGAACTTATATTTCAAGCTATGGGGGTTGAACCTGTAATAATGTCTGCTGGGGAATTAGAATCAGAAAAGGCTGGTAAGATACTACTGTTTCCGTATAAAATTTTCTCAATGAAGTCATTATGTTGCAGGGTTAATATGTATTGTGTGTCAGTGTGTGTAATACAACCTTGTTATTATTCCATGTTCGAACATCATATTAACTGATATTCTGTATATAATCAATATCCCATTGCCAGGGGAACCAGGAAGATTGATACGGGAACGCTATAGAACAGCTTCTCAAGTTGTCCAGAACCATGTTAGAAGCTCTACCACTCTCACTGTTAATATATGTATGTCTTGGGCTATGAAGTTTAACTGTGCTGTTTCACTGCTATGCAAGATATTTAATCTGTCTTTTTCTTCCAGTTACTGACCTGCCTGCATATGATTCTGGGAAGACTGCATTACTTAATGCAATTCTGTGTTCTATTAGAGCATATCATGTTCACTAAAGATAGAAACTGATTTTCACAGTGACAAATAATTAAAGAAAACACATGTGCAGAGCTTATTTATCTCGTTAAATAGCTCAACTTGCTAAGTAATATGAAGTGTAACTTCTCGTAGTCTGCTTGCTTCATGTATTTATGCACATGTCTAGTAGAACTGTCTTCAGGTCCTTTGAACTGTAACCAGATGAGATGCTTCATTAGTAAAAATGTTGAATAACTTTTAAACCTGTGATTTCTTGCCTGTATGATTTTATTTCTTTTATTCTTCCCTGTTGATGCTAACGATTAAGAACTTATGCTGTTAACAACTACCTTTTATGTTACAATCCTGACCGCTTACATTTTTTCCTTCAATGATAAAGATGATCTCTTAAGCTAAGATGTCATTGACAAAAATGGAAGGCTGTGCTTTCCTCACAGTTTTGAATCTTCCATGTACACGTGATACAATTAATTAGTTTACCACATTTATATGTTCCAATCATGGCACTAAATACTGTCGGAGAATTGATGGATGCTCCTTTCCTACTATGTTTTTAGATAATTTATGCAGCTTTTGCTTTTGTCGACTACCATAGGGCAAGATGAGCTGTTTGATGATCAATGACATTGATGCTGGCCTTGGTAGATTTGGTGAGCATTGTTTGATTTAGACTGTAACCTGCAGTGATAAAAAGAAAGCCTTCAAATATGAACCAACCGGCATGGGCCTTTTTTATTTTATCTTATTTTATTTTATTTATTTTGAAGAAAATTATTTAAACAGTCTTATATCTGTCCGATACTAGTCATTAAGCTGATACCATCAAATTGACCTCCTTAGTTTTCATCTTTCTTGTTTAAACTGAAATGCACTATTCTGTTGTAGGAAACACTCAGATGACAGTAAATAATCAAATTGTTGTTGGAACTTTGATGAATCTATGTGATAATCCTACAAGAGTTAGCATTGGACAAGAATGGCGAGACTCGGATATCACAAATAGAGTTCCTATCATTGTTACAGGGAATGATTTTTCAAAAATATATGCTCCCTTAATACGAGATGGAAGGATGGAAAAGTTTTACTGGTGTGTGATTAACTACATAATCTATTCATTTATCTATGCTTTCATACATATATCGAAATTCTTAACTTTTGCGTTTCCATTAAAAATGAAAGTCAATGAGCTATGCCATCCTTGTAATATGTTGTTTCTGATACAGGCAACCTAACCGTGAGGATATCATAAACATTGTTAACAGAATGTATGAAAAAGATGGAATATCCAGGGATGAAGTTGTAAGTATAGTGGACACTTTTCCTAACCAAGGTATGACTCCTCTTTTTTCCTCTTTGAACATTCCAATAAATTGTTATCACATGGGCAGAAAAATCTCAAGAAATGCTGGTATATATGTGCCGTGGTTTATATATATATATATATGTATATGGCATGTTTATTAATAATTAGTAATCTTGATCTTGATGCCTTTTTGTTACATACACTAACAAAATAGTCAAATACTAGTAGGTTTTGTGAGAGTTAGACGACTCCTCTCACGCAATTGTCATAGGCAAGTAAAGACTTTTGCATGTTGTATAATTATAGTTGTTTGTGTTCTTCTACTGGGCAGCAATGGATTTCTATGGAGCTCTGAGGTCTCGAACTTATGACCGGTCAATTTTAAAGGTATATATCCTTGCTAACTATTTTTAAATATGCAATTGCTAAGGCGGCAAAGTTGGTTCTTTTTCTGGCAACCAATTGAATCACATACATTGCATGGTTTTGACATATTGGCATTTAGAAATCATAGTCATGTGCCCTCATTTTTTTACTATTGACATATATAGAAGAACCAGTCACAGGTGACTGAGAGAGGGATTTCATTCAAAAAATAGAAACTTTCTACTTTTTATATTTTACATGGTTGTAAAACTTTTAATATCAAGAAGCTGGAAGATACTGTAGCTTCTGGGCTTCTCATTCTAAAATGAATGAAGGCAAAATCATGTTGAGACATACTTCAACACAGGAATCTCCACAAGGTTCTAAATCACAAATCTTTGTGGTGTCTCTTAACCTTTCACATCAGTAATTGTCGGGTGACAAAATGCCAATACCTGGGAAGTTTGATCTTTCTGGAGGTGACGTAATTGATCGACCACTCTCAGTGGCAAGCTATGACGGTCAAGTGGATCAAGTGGGAAAAAAATAGCAGCTGCTGCAAACATGCAGGAGCTGGACTCATGAGTCATGACCTTTCTGCCAGAACTTGTTGAACATCATTGAGACTTGAGAAACTAAAACATAAACTCGTTTATGAACTTCATCTAACTTCTTGTCTCCATGAATCATCTAATTTATTGTGGGCTGCATGCCTAGTTTGTTGTTGGATAAATTAAAAAAATTAAATACAAATGATTTGGACTCTAAAATAATCAGTAACCTGAAAAGCCAGTAGTTGTATAATTTCTTTAAAGAAAACAAATTTTTGAACTTGAGACCTCATAATGATCATATATTTTATTTTTATTGGAATGGGGTTTTATGACTTCTATATCAATTGTTTGATAAGTGTTCTGAAACGGAAGTACAAAATTGAATGCCATTTTGGAGGAATAAGAAGGAAAACAAAGTAACAAGAGGGAGATCTGGCACATCAAGCCTTCTAATTCATGAGTTAAAAATTATACTCTGTTAGCTTTCTTAGAATTTTGGTATTATATAGGATAGTTTTGTGACTGATTATTTGTTGGCTAACTGTTTCATTTTCTTTAGTGGGTTGATGATATTGGTGGTGTTGAAAGTCTTGGAAAAAACCTTTTGAAGCGGAGAAAGGACGACAATCTTCCTGCATATACTCCTCCAAAGGTACCATAGCCCATTCTAAAATTGTTATATTTTCTAAACCAGCAATCTGTATAACGATTTTTTTGCATTTCTGCGAATTGGTAATCATTTGTTAATATTTTAGGCCAAAAGTAAATAAATTAAACTACAGTACAACTACCATCACTGGTACCAAAAGCTTCCAAGCAGAATAGATTGAATTAATATATAGCATCCCTCATCTCCAATAAATCCCGTCTTTTCTGGAGCTTTTAATTGCAGTTCATTCTTAAGTTATAATCGCTTATATCTCACATATAGCCGCTATTTTATTTTATTGATGATATTGTGGTTCATAAATCATTTGGTTTGTTCCAAACTATATATAGTAGATGGTGATACCGGCCATTTGAGTACTTATGTCTTCTAATGGTACAGCAAACAATGGAAGCTTTGCTTGAATCCGGGTATTCTCTGCAGAAAGAACAACAGTTGATAATGGATAGCAAACTTTCAAAGGAATACATGAAGAACATGGATGATTAGAACTTGGGTTTTTTTCATATTTGCTATATGTATCATCATTCATAAGCTGGATGCTCTTTGGCTTTTTTCGTGTGCATAAACTGTAATACTTCAAGTGCCATTTTACAGGGTTCTGCCGATATTTCACTGTCATGTTCAATTTAAAAGCACTATTGTTGGCAGAATTTCCGTTTTGTTAGCGAATGGCTCTTTTTGATCTCTACCGTATCATTATCAGTTTGGTAAAGCCACTCGGAGAATGAACTTAGATCCATACATAGCAATATAGTTTGAGGTACAATATTTCATCGGAGCTACTTTTATTCTCTACATCTCTCGTTATCAACCTTCCCTCATATTTTACATTCTCTTGAACTCGATAGGTATTCCCTTGTTTACAGCCAAAAGGAATTCGAACCCCTCGACACTGTCCCCCCGTGGTCCTCCAAGAATTCCTGGGTTTACCATAAGGTTCATACTATGGAAGTCCAATCAACGTTGTCATTCTAGGTTTATTTAATAGTTCAACATCGTGGGCAGATAACTTCGAAAGAGCGTCTAGATCCGCCACTTTTATGTCTAACTATTCCTCATTTCCTACTCTCGGGATTTCTCTCCGAGAACTTAGGAGTTGGCTCGCGCCTCCTCAATCACAACCTCTACCAAACCCTAGCGCCGTCTCCATCATGGCTTCACTGCCTCCCTCTCAATTCCATCTCAGTTGCAATCTCATTCGATCGGCTCCAAATCTCAAGTTTTGCCCGGACTCTCGCCTTTGCATCGGAAAAGAGTGGGGGTTCTAGGGCTGGGACCGGTACGGTTTGGTTTGAGATTCGGCCGATATCGATACCGATACTGATAATTTATTCGGTTTCAGTTTCGGTTCGAGTTCGTAAATTTGAAACTTAATATTGAACCGAACCCGTACATATCGATTCGGGATGAGTTCAGTTCGGTAAAATTGTACACTTTTGCATGTATTTGTATCTATTTATAACGATTAGGTAATATAAATTAACATTCTAAGTCTTTAAAGTACAATGTAGACCTAAAAAACTAAAAATAATATTGAAAATGCATATATTTAATATATTTTATACATTCGGTACAAATTATACATATACCGAACCGTACCGTTTATAAAATTTTGGTATTAGGTTCGGTACGGGACAAAGACATTTTACCGATTCGTCCCGACCCATCGGTATTCGGTACGGGACGCTCGGTTTCGGTACCAACTCCCACCCCTAGGGGGTTCTGTTACAGATATGAAGAACCTTGGTAGTGGCTCTGTTCGCCGAGCAAATAAGTTTTTCCTTCTTAGTCGTCCTCTGACACGGCGTACTATAGATCCAACGGCTTTCATCAATCATTTTCATCATACATGCTCATTTCTAGAGCTTTGGGACTTACCAAGGAAGATTTGGAGCCGCCTATTGCTTCGTTTAAGATGAAGAATGGTGGGAGACTCTGGGGCAGCAAGAGCAAAGCCCCCAAGCCAAAAACGTTGCCGGGTCCTTCGGCTTCATGTGTGAAACTGCCTATGAGGTCTAATGGGAATGAGGTTTGCCCTGCTTTGGGCAAGGAGATCGCATAGACTTTTGACGCGTCACCTAAACTATTCCAACTGGTAGATCCTTCCATTTTACTTTAGGTATTATGTGTTATACACTAATTGCAGTCTCTAGGCGATGCGTAATATCTGCTATAAGAGTTTATTTGAATATTTGTTTTACCCTCGGGTAATTGTAGGTTTATTTTTTGCTCATTCTATAATAAGAGTTACTTGTCATAGATTGCATTGTACCGGGTGATCTTCGATCACTGCTTGATGTCGTAGGACAAAATAATTCATAATGTATGTAGCCTTGTGGGCCTTGGTTATGGTAACTATGATTTTCTCAACAACAAAAAAACTTTGAAAGAGCGTCTTGATCGATGTTTGGGTAGAATTTCCTGGCCGATTGCTCATCTATTTTCTGGTACATTACCTCGTTCTTGTCCATATCTTCGGTCTGGCACATAATCTGTCAAAATGCAGCCATGTCCCTCAGAGTGTTGGTCCAAACATATGTTTCCTAATCCTTATCAAGCAAAGGAAAACAAAACCTCACAATCTAACTCATTATAACTAAACAAGCTGCTTAAGACGTCAAATAGTACATTAAGTACAGAATTAACGCAATAACACAAAAATGAAAAATGTGCTGATTCCACCTCTTAAATAATGAATAACTAGCTAGCAACTCTTTCATACTCTTTCAAAGAATCCGAGATTTGAGACACGGTTTACCAGGAACAAACTTACCATATGAATTCTCTACTAAACCAAACGATTTAGCAGAAAATTGAGAAGGGAAAGCATGGGTCTTAACACACTTTGATGGCGCGTCTCTTCGAGTGTTAGACACATAATCTTCTAGAGAACTTTGAAGTTTCTTTCGAGAAGGAGCACCAGCCCTGGCTCGCTTGGTTGCTACTAAATCCGCAATTGTGGTGTTCAAGTCACAATCCGATGCAATTTCTCCAAATCCACATATGGAAAATATAATTCCTTCATTATCCACTTTTTTATGTATGGGAACTCTACACATTCAATTCCCTCTCAGTATGACTAAAGGAAATGTTTTGTTCTCAAATATTTCTCTACTATGTACCTGCTCAAATAATTATATATGTTTCTCTTGTATGATAACACTAAATTTTTCATGTACAATATCTATAACGCTATAATTCAAATGATTAATCTAAATTTTATGAAATTAAACTCATGGTATCAAAGTAGATAATGAAAGATATTTAGAACAATCTATATGTTTCTTCTATTAAAAATAATTCGTACTAAAATTTTACTTGTAGTAAATTAAGTATTTATTATTTAAAGTCCGAGAAAGTGGGATATGCCCAATCTCATCCCGATTTCATCTCGGTCCCGATCCCGAAGGGATTGATCTCAAGTGGGACGAACTTTGAAAAACACAAATCATGTCTGAATCTCGTCCTAAATTTAATGAGTGAGACGAGACACAAAATTAGTCTCATCCTGTCTCATCCCGTCCCCACCGACTCTCATCACATCGCATCACACATGACCAAGTGACCAACCAACCCAACAACCATCCTAGTTCTGGTTGCATTGCCATATTTATTGTTTATTTTCTACTTGATTCCTTTGACAAAGGAAAATTTGGAAAGCATAAAATATAGATGACCAACTGAGATCAAGTTGGTCCAGTTGTATTTATCTGACTAATATGAGGTTCCAAATTCCCCTCTTCGCATACTTAAATAAGTGGGAAAATAGACAAAATATTAATACAAAATCAACAAATCATACCCGAAAGGATTATTAAAATCCAGTTGAATAGTATTACCTCAAATTTGTCTTTTGGTTCTCTGCCAATACAAAGTTCTTGCATAAACACAACGTGCAGCAACTGCTTTTGTGACAACCAGATCAATTAGCTCATCTCCAGATAACTCCAAATCTGCATATTCACATCGATTACACTTCACACTATAAAAGGAGCAGCTTACAACGTTCACTTCACTCATATCTACCGAACCAGCCATACAAATCTATAATCGATCAGCAGCAATGGCAGTTCTAAAGCTGAAGCTTGTGATCAGCCTTGTACTCATTCAAGCCCTCATGACTTAATCCTAGCTTCCCCATCAAACTCAGATATCTTCAGAGAATACATAGGAGCTGAATTCAATAATGTCAAATTCTCTGATGTTCCCATTAACCCAAATGTTGAGTTCCACTTCCTTCTGTCCTTTGCCATTGACTACGACACCTCAGGTTCTTCACCCACCAATGGAAACTTCAATGTCTTTTGGGACACTGACAACCTCGGCGCTTCTCAAGTTTCAGACATCAAGAATTCCCATTCCAATGTGAAAGTTGGCGTAAGCTTAGGAGGGGACAGCGTCAATAGTGGCTCTGCTTATTTTAACCCTTCCTCGGTTGATTCATGGGTTTCTAATGCTGTTTCTTCACTCACAAGTATCATCCAGCAGTACAATCTAGATGGAATTGACATTGATTACGAGCACTTTAAATCCGATCCCAACACCTTTTCCGAGTGCATCGGAAGGCTTATAAAAACCCTCAAGGACAATGGTGTGATCAAGTTTGCTTCCATTGCTCCATTTGATGACGATGACGTCCAGAGCCACTACTTGGCCTTGTGGAAGAACTATGGCCAGTTGATAGACTATGTGAATTTCCAGTTCTATGCATATGATCAGAGCACCACTGTGTCTCAGTTCATCAATTATTTCAAGCAGCAAAGCTCAAATTACAATGGCGGGAAGGTCTTAGCAAGCTTTAGCACTGATGGGAGTGGTGGACTGTCCCCTGAAAATGGGTTCTTCACTGCCTGCCATAGGCTCAAGAGTGAACAAAACCTTCATGGTATCTTTGTTTGGTCTGCTGATGATTCCAAGAAAAATGGTTTCCGCTATGAAAAGCAATCCCAAGCTCTTTTGGCCATTCCACACTAGCATTGTACACCCACCCACAGTCACACTACCCCTGCTGCTATGGAGATGATTAAGATGCAGGACCTGGAATGGAGACGTTCCAGAGTACTGTATTAGTACAGTGCATGTGCTTTATCCAGTAGTAATACATATTTCTAAGTATCTTATTATACATGTGTGCTATATATTTATGAATACTATGTTATGTTCATTCAACTATAAGCATGTCCCTTGAGAGCATTCAGTTCTTTTTTACTCAGCTCATATATAATAAGAAAAAGACAATTCGATCACCAACCTTTGAGCTACGAAATTGTCCCAGTACAATCAGAAAATGGGGATCATATGCTCTTTTGCAACCACTTGGTGTATACAAGCCAATTAGATTGAGAGGTTCAAATGTGTGGCAGCAGTGTCATTCGATCAGTTATATATAAATTGGTAGGTCTAAATTTCGTTAATAAGCAATTAACTTCTAATTTCGTTAATAGGCAAACACTCATTCCCCTCCTGCCTACTCACACCTTATTCTTGTCTCACAGTCTATTCATCACCATAATATTCACAACTAGCATTTGTTCCACAAGATATCGTAAAAAATGACCTAGCAAGTACAGAAAAGCCAATCCCCTTCACCAATAGCGTTGGTCGAAAATCCATATTGTTCCTGAGGCCGAAGAAATCAATACATCTGCACTTAATGCATAGGTCTCTAAAATCTATTGGAGTTCATGAGGCAAAAAGATAAGAAGTCCTAAAATCTACATTACTGAAAAATGGAACTTCTAAGGCAAGATCGATAAACGTGGGCTCGACAAACACTGATTATCCACATTGAGTTGTAAGTATTCTTCAGCATTTGTACAAGCTCAACATGGCAATTAAGAATGATGTTGAAGTCGAGGGATACTTTTACTGCAATCTGTTTGTTTATTTGGGAGGTTGGAGGCTATATTCCGAGACTTGTGATTTACTACATCGATTACAAAAAAAAATCTTAAGCACATTCGAAAAGTTTATGAATGGTGAGGCATGTTGTTGGGCATAGCAATAAGCTCTAGATGGATATTAATCCCAGTTCTACATCCCCTGACGTTTTAGTTTTAGTTTTCCTAAAGAGACTATTTGCCATTTTGACCAGACTAAAATGTTAACTAGGCTTAATGGAAGACATTAATAAATTACTACTAATATCAGTGTATTATATAAGGTATAGGTAGACATAGTAATCATTATAAACTATGACCATGAGCAAAATGAAACCGATATTATTGACTGAGACCTTTTTATGAAAATTATGTTCTGCTGATGTTGGTCTTTGGTTGTAGTGCTGTACAACAGTTCTTATTGATGTTAGATGTACTATTTTCAGAGTATGCAAGTAATCATAATTGACTTAATGATTTGCAGTAATATAGTTCAAAGAATTGTTTCAACATTAGGAAGGAGTTGAAATTAAGAATTCTTTATCTGCTCCTGCATGAACAGTGATTTCCCTCTAGGGCCTCACCCAAGTATAATTTGAAGGGTATAAAACAGAGAGCAGGAAGAAGATTCGACAAACTGTTTTTTTTTCTTTGATGCAGTTTATCCAATATAACCATTATATGTGGCAACAAATCAGTAATAGTATCGGTACCTGATAGAGATCTCTATTCCTTCAGATAGAGAAAGTATTGTTTGATTGAAGATGAAAACAGACTACAGTGGTACCTCCTGATATTTGTAAATATTCTACTGTTATATTCTATCTCCTTAAGAGAATGGTAACCTTGAGCATTTCAACATAGATTATATCATACCCTGTACTGCAGCAAGTAAAAGTATACAGACAGCAGCAGCAAGTATAAAGTTCTTACCCGTTTATCTTTCCATGTCACCCCCTTATTGTCAAAGGATCCTATAAATATCTTTACACACGTCTTTGAGCTCTGCATATGAATATATGAGTAGACAATCTCCACACTACAATAGTACCTCTTTGGAGAAAAAACTAAAACTAAAAAAATTGCATTTTACTGCTTAATTGCAAACATGGAACACAATAATGTTCACAACGAGTTTCATGATTTTTTGTTTTTGTTTTTTGAACTCAAACAAATTTCACGATAGAATAAAGAAATGTGTAATGTACTAAACTCACAAAACAAAGGCATTTGCACCAAAACATGATAAAACACCCAAGTATTCTCAGAATAACTCTATGTAAGAAACTAAGGAGCTGATTAACATCTTCAACAGAAAGAGCAAACACAATTACAAAGAAAAAAGGACAAGATTATATCACAACCGTATGGGGTGTCATTTGTAAACATTAAATATAGTATTGCTCACAACAAGTTCCATTATGGAATAAGTATGTGTTTCCAGATTTCACGATCAATAATGTTACATTATAGATGCAATTATTACAAGACTAAGAACTAAGCACTAACCCTCTCAGTCTCAAAGAAAAAGCATGCATCCTTCAAAATATTCATTGGAAGCAAATCTTAATTTTGAGGTCACTTTTAAGCAATATTAAACCATATCCTAAATGGTACAATTCAATAAATTAAGAAACAAGCAACTGAAAAATGCCAACAAAAAAAAAACTGCTAGTCTGCATTCTACTGCCTAACTCTTCTTGTATCCTGCTTACCAATAGCAAAAACCAGATAGCATCTAAGCTTATGCAATTATTTTCTGCATCTCTACTTTTTCTGTCTGCATTTCCTTGACTGCTCTTATGAGACCTCTCGTATAATCATTGAGATACAACCCACTGTTTTTCATTTCTTCTAGCAGTTTCTCTGACGTTTCCCAATCCAATGCTTTCAGGCAAAGTGATTGGATCAGCTTGTTGTACTCATCGGTTGTTGGCTGTACACCAAAATCTTTCATTTCGCGAAACAACTCCAAAGCCTTGTCAAACTGTTCCAGTTTGCATAAGCTGGAGATGAGTGTGTGATAAGTCACAGGAGTCAGTTTCGCATGCTTCTTTTTGGCTTCAGATAACATATTGCATGCCTCTTCCATCAGACCACCTTTTGTAAAACCACTCATAATCACAGTGTAAGTAAAAACATCTGGTTTCAAGCCCCTGCTCTTCATCAGCTCCATCATCTCTATCGCATCTTGCATATCCCCAGCCTTGGAATAGCCATTGATAACTGAATTGAAAACTGCATTTCCAGGAGGTGGGCCCTCTTTTGTCATTTGAATAAGCAATTTTTTAGCCCCATCAACATCCTTTATCCTACATAACCCTTGAACAACACCCGAAAAGGGCTTTATCGCATATTTTCGTGCTTCACCATCAATCTCCTCTAGCATGTCTAGAGCCAATTTGACAGTTTCATCCTCCCTACTAAGAGAACTGATCAAAAAATAAACAGACGACCAAGGCCGGCACTGCTTCACCTCCTTCAACAACAAATACACCGAATGCGCCTCTTTCGCCATCCCCGCCTTGCAGAACCAAGATAAAATCATCCCAACCTTCTCCGCATCCGGCGAGCATCTCCCATGAATCATCTCCTCCGAAACAGACTTCGCACATTCAAAATCCCCACTCTTGCACAGCCCCTCAATAGCAAAGTAATACGAATCCGCACTCGGAACACACCCAAAATCATCAAACTTCCCCAACACCTCCAATGCGGCCTTCCCTTCACCCAACTCCGAAAACAAAGACATCAACACATTCAAAAAATCCACACTCAACAAACCACTCTCCTCCTTCCCAACCACCTTAATAAACTCCCACAAAGAACACACATCTTCCTTTGTAACATCCACCCCACACATTGCTACCACAAGCCCATCCAACATCTTCCTATTCACTCGAAACTCCGGTTTCTCCTTCAAACCCCACTTAAACAACCTAATCAGATTCTCCCCCACAACGCCCGGAGTCTCGACAACTTTAGTCACAAAAACATCATGTAACCTCAAATCCAAATCCCTAAAGCTCGCCTCAATAGACCCATCACCACCATCCTTCAGCAAACCCACCAATCCCTCCAGTTTCTCCACATCAATCTCATAAACCTCCTCCTCCTCCTCCTCCTCCTCCTCTTCCCTCACCTCCCCAATCTCTTGCTCCGAGACACCCGCAACCCCATCCCCAGGGGCAGCATCGTCAATTTCCTCTTCGTCGAGAGAAGAAGACGGCGGCGGCGGTTCTGGGGTGTCGGAGTAAGTAATGGTTTCGGAGACCTGAGAGAAGAACCTGGGGGGAGGGGATCTAGTGGGGAAATGAGGAAGAGGGTTTAGGGTTTTAGAGGGGAGTACCTTGGGCTTTTGGGTAGCGGCAGCAGCGAAGGTGTGTTCTGCCTTGGTCAGAACAGAAGCTCTTGATCTTGCGGCGAGTGATCTCCACATGTCTCTGCTTGCAACTGCGTGTGTGTGTGTTTAGGAATTCGATTCTTCAAGAGATGAGAGGTTCGGAGTTGTGATTGTGGCGAGTGCTTTCTAGCAGTGATGGAACTGCGAGAGAGAAAAGAGTGAAAAGACCCAACTGAAAACCTATTCGATGAACCGGTTTACTTCTTTTACTGAACCGGATTTTAGTAGAGTAGTAAGAAATGGTCTTCTGTATTTTTACTGAATCCTTAACTCACCCGAGACCGGCTAGCCGGTAAAGTCTTTAGTGGGTTTAGTATCTAAACCAATCAAACTCTACTGGTGGAGTTTTTCGGGTAACTCGGAAAAGGGGTTGTTTGCAATTAAACTTGCAATTAAACTTGAGCAAGCTCACGTGGAGTTGATATAATTAATAAATGGTCGCGGCTAGTGAATCATGTCCAGATAGATTAATTTAGCTTAGAAATCTATTACGAATAATGAAAATAGAAAAGACGGTAATAGAAAGTACATTACCAAATAAGCTGGTAATATTGTCCTTTACTCCCTTAACCATTTGGCATCTATATTGAAGCTCAAGAGACTTTAGATAACATTTAGTCCAAATTTGATAAGACACACGTGCCAGTTTGGTGGCATGGCCCAACTTATGTTCTAGTAAAGCATACCCTGCTCAGATGACCTAGCCATGAGCGTTGCCAGTCCTAATCAAATGCAATGTTACTTCAATTTCGCAGTAGATTGCTGAAATAGTAATGCAGCAGAACTATAACATTGAAATCCATTGATGTTAGCTTTGAACACAAAAGGCCTTGGATATCGATTGTTGAGATCACACTTTGGGAACTATTTGTCCCTTCGTCAACACAAGCGATGAATAATGCTCTTGTTGGAGAATGTGGGATAATTGTAGCTGTGAATGGCATTGAAAACAATGTGAAGGATTTGGACACTGGGGTTCTAAGAGGGGCATATGACTGGATTGTAGGTTGGGTAAAAGCAACTACTATTACAACAAATAGTAGTCCTAATATAGACCCTTTTTGCTGACAGAGGCGGATGTTAACTACGGCGTGCCCATTGGGGAATAGGCCGCCCATACTTATATAACTACCAAAGTGTCAGACCTTTTGTTCGACTCTCCATCTTCACAAAAGTGTGTGTGTATCTTCTATTATTTATTCTTATAATAAACACTTCTATTTTTATTTTTTAACAAGAATAAAATCTCAAGATATTATAAAATGTTGAATGAAAAAACTCAGAATATTCAATTTGTAAATAGTTCATAATAAGGTCTTACAATAAATTGGACTACTAATCATCAAGACTGTATACAATACCTATTTTCTTGACATGTTCTTCAAACACTGTAGCTAGTAGTGACAACTTCAAGCTCGATCCCCTTCAAACTTCTATATCCATCATCGTTTTCTTAATTTCCTTTTTCTTCTCCTTAGTCATAAGTCTAATAACATTAGACACATGGAAAAGGAGCCCGGAGACAACTATCCTTAGGGGTTTGCCGGAGTCAACAAGGGAAACGATATAAAAACCAACTTGATTCAGCTTCACAATCAATCCAACTATAGCCGGAAAAAATGGCCAATTGTACCACTTCTGCTCCATCCTTACCCACTTCCTCCATATCTCTCACGCCCATAAAAATACTTAAACGGATGCTACAATCAAACCAACAACGCTTATACTACTTTTCTTCGGCATCTTAAACTCCTTTCATTGCTCAAGTATAAATGCAGTTGTGCACGAGAGTAGAGGAATAGATACCTTCAAGATCTCAACTCAAGTTGATTATTTCATGTATGCAGGCTTCAATTTTGTTGCAATATCCCATATTTGAAGAGCATGCCAAAATTGGGCATTAATGGAAGAAAATGTTTCCATAGCTTCAGATATTGTCTTTCTGGATAATCTTTTTTAGGGGAACTTAAGTTCAGCTTACTTTTCAGTGACAACGTAATATCGTCTCCCCTGATAGTGTTTCATTTCTCTCATTGAAGTAAACACTTTTAATATCATCATGTTGAAGAGAGTGTACGTGGATCATTGATATTGATGATTATAACAATCTTATCTTTGGAAACTCTAATCTAGTGAAGTGTTTCATTCCCAATGGAAAATTGTTCAGTATCAATAGAACAAACCATTGAGCTTTTGAATCTTATTCAGTTCTTTAGAAATTAACTCATTTTGAAGCCTCAAACATTTCTCTATCCCTTGGAATCCTACCACATGTCGCGTTTTTTAGAACTTCATCTTCATGCAAGGGTAGGATTCTTGACGTCAAAAGCATTTTATCAGGCTCAATGCTACATGCCCTTGAGAAATCAAGGTACATGACCTTTGTTTCATATTCTTCTTCTGAAATTTGCAACAAATTCCACTTAATAATAAACAAGTGTTACCTTCACAATTAACTTCTAAAACCAATTGTTGCTCTCTTCTCTTTTCAAGACACACGTTTATTGTTTTTTTTTACGCATAGCAACAGTGTTATTCAATTCTTCTATCACATGATTCATGTACTTATATGTTAAAAATTATAACTTTTAAGTATCAAGTAGTTTTCAATTAAAAATTTATATTCTCTTTCACAATTATGTGGAAGAAATTGTTTCCATATATTCAAATATTGTATCTCCGGATAATCTTTGTTAGGGGAACTTAAGTTCAGCTTACATTTCAGTGACAATGTAATATCGTCTCCGCTGGTAGTGTTTCATTTCTCTCATTGAAGTAAACACTTTTAATATGATCATGTTGAAGAGTGTACGTGGATCATTGATAATGATGATTATAACAATCATATCTTTAGAAGCTCTAATCTAGTTAAGTGTTCCATTCCCAATGGAAAATTATTGAGTATCAATAGAACAAACCATTGAGCTTTTGAATCTTATTCAGTGCTTTAGAAATTAACTCATTTTGCAGCCTCAATATGTCTCTATCCTTGGAATCCTACCAAATGTCAGGTTCTTTAGAACTTCATCTTTATGCAAGGGTAGGTTTTATGATGTCGAAAGCATTTCATTAGGCCCAATGCTACATGCCCTTCAGAAATCAAGGTACATGACCTTCTTTGTTTCATCTTCTTCTTCTGAAATTTGCAACAAATTCCTCTTAATAATAAACAAGTGTTACATTCACAATTAACAAAAAACCAATTGTTGATGTTTTCTCTTTTCAAGGCACACGTCTATTGTTCTCTCTTCTTCTTCTTTTTATGCATAGCAACATTGTTATTCAATTCTTCTATGACATAATTCAAGTACTTATCTGTTAAAAATTATAAGTTATAAGTATTAAGTAGTTTTCAATTAAGAAATTATATTCTCTTTCACAACTATGTAGACATTTAGTTGAAACAAACTTAGCAAAATTCCTTTGGTTGATAGATTGATTCGTTTAATTTAGTTTTGACACATCATATTCCCACTGCTACAATAGAAAGTGTATTTTTAGCTATGAAATTTATAAAGACTAGGTTGAGAAACACGATGCAATACGTGTGCGTACCTTTCAGGTTGTATGATGTGTCACATTTAAAAGGAATGGGTAGACGATATTGACTCAAAGACATGATCGATTATTTCGAGACTATTGGAGATCGTAGAGCGCAATTAGATAGTATTTTATGTAACGATTTTTAATGACTCTTTTTTTTTTTGCAATTCTTAGATCTCTTTAAAATTATTGATGAATAATATGTAAAGATTATTTTTTTAATCTTATTTAGAGTTGTTGATAAAAAAAATTTCTGCTCACCTAACTTTTGGACCTTAGATCCACCACCACTTTTGGGTCACCAAAATTTGAATTTTTTTTACAATGAGCTCGAAGTGATTAACATTGATTTTGACAGATGTATTTACAAGAGTAACAATAGTAATGAGGAATGAGAGATTGAGATTCTATTGACATTTAAAAGGGAACAAATGGATTAATTCTTCTATTACATCTTCAAACAAGCTTTGAGATGTGCTAAACTGGAAAATATGGAATTGTAAAGCATAAGAAGTAGTTCAATTGGTAGGGAAAGGGTTAAGATAGGCATGCAAGAATGCTACAGATCCTTTCGGTTGTCTCTTTTTTTTCTTATTCTTCTTTCAGATTTTCAGTCAGAATCTCACACTTAAGTTTTAATTATTCACCAAATTATTTTTTGGCCATTGCATTACAAGGAAAGAAACAATTCTTGTGTACAATAGGTTCTGGGTAACAAGCTGGAGCAATAAGTTGCTTCCATAAAATTGCAACTATAGTATCGATCTTTCCAAATTATGACAAGTAACGTTTTGAATTTTTTATTTTAAGAAAAATTAATACCATTGTACCAGGCCCAAAATGCTACATACTATATAAACTGTATTGCTCTACAACATCAAATAGTGATCTAAGATCACCTGGTACAATGTTATATATGACGAGTAATCCTCATTATAAAATGAGCACAAAAGAGACCTACAACTATCGAGGATAAAACAAGCATTCCAATAAACCCCTAGAGAAGATTTTAGAACGATAATATGAAAACAAACAAGAATGCAGACACGTGTACAAATAAAGTGTGATTTATTGAATATCAAGCGCGGGGTTACAATCTTTGTGAACTCCTCTGATTCTATCTCCGTATGTGACTTAGCTCAAGGGTGACGTGCACTTGATCTTGAGAATTTGAGTTTGATTTGGATTTGGATTTGATGAAGAACGATCAATTTGACAGCTTGATGATTTTTCGTGGACTTGAGTTTGGATTTGGAGTTGATGAAAAACGATCGATTTGGTCGCTTGATGATTCTTCGTGGACTTGATGAATGACGATCGATTTGGCAGGTTGATGATTCTTCGTGGACTTGAGTTTGTATTTGATGAAGAACGATTGATTTGGCAGCTTAATGATTCTTCGTGGAGTTGAGTTTGGATTTGATGAAGAATGATCGACTTGATAGCTTGATGATTCTTCGTGGACTTGAGTTTGGATTTGATGAAGAACGATCGACTTGACAACTTGATGATTCTTCGTGGACTTGGGAGACTTTGGGATTTGTCGAGAGTAATCATGCTCAAGTGATTTTCTCTCTTCTTCTCAAGTCCTCTCTCTTCATGTTGAAGGAGGTATTTATGGTGTCAAGGTTTCTATTTTATAGAATATTTTAATGACACTAAAATAATAAATTTCTTTAATTGTATAATTAAATCAATATGTATTTTCCGATTAATTTAAAATTAGTTATTCTCATAACTAAATTAAACAGAAAATAATTGACTTAAATATAACCGTCAATGAATTTATTAATTTAATCAAATGTCCGATTACCATTTCGAATCGTCAATGACATTCAATTTTTCGATTTACGTCTGAATTACATAGCTTCAATTACGATCATCCATTTATGTGCTGACACGAGTTTTATTCGAATCCGCACAAACTTTGTTGACTTTTGGGCCACGTGTGCAATTTTACCGGGTCCTTGGTCGATTTAATTATTTAATAAAGATGGTTTACTCCATTAAATTTCATGTGTCTACAAATCCCCCCACTTCAAGTCGTGTTGCAGACATGTTGTCGTCACGTGTCGAAAGCGCAGCTTGAAGTATGTAATTGGATTTGGAGAATTTGTGGAGCTAGCTTCCGAGGCTCCGTAAATTTTATAGTAATCTTTCCATCATATATTTTAATCAGACGAATTAATTTTTTTTAATTTTTTTTAATTTTTTTAATCTTTCCATTTTGGCCAAGCATAAATAAATATATATTTTGGCCAAACATCTCACCAAACAACAACACAAATCCTCCATTTCTGGCAAAGGCCATCAACACATTGTGAGTGCAAGCCATTTTCCATCATTCTGTCCCATAAAGTTTTCTTGTAATCTCCTATTTAATCATATGCAATCTTCTGATTCGACACACAGAAGAAAGAAAGGTAGCATTCTCTTTCAGTCTTCCTCATTCTCATCCTCTCGGTCATCGCTGTCTTCTTTATTACTCTCTTCTTCTTGTAGCAATTTTTTTTTCATCTTATTAAGTAAAGCTTATGCCTCCAACAAATGCCCATGACTTCCATTCTCTTTGGCTGACGTTCATACTCTTCAGTCAGATTCTCAACATACAATCCATTTTTAGGATCATCTTTGATCTCAAGGTTGCGCATGGTTGGATCAAGTAAGTCTCCTATTTGTTCATTATATACCTCAAGAAACGAACACCGGAACTGGTACTTAAACTGTTTTCCTTCAGAGTTCTCATGCTCCTTCTGTATCTTCGAGAACAACATTTGAAACATAAGAGTGAACCGATTGCCCTTGTCACCTGGAGCATGGCTAGAGCTCAACCCACGACATTTATGGCACTTGCTAGTAGGCCTCGTCAACCAGTCATCACCTTGGAGAGCTTGGGAGCAATAAAGCATGCCTCTCAAAGTGGGAAGAAGCAAGTGCCAAAGGAGAAGGAGCCAAATGAGCAATCCCTTCTACCCGTTCATGGTGTTGGCCCTATCTTGGAAGACGTTTTCTCTTATGACGAATCAAGCACGACGTCATACCATAGAAGTCCCAAAGAAGATGACGATAACTTTCATTCTATGGCACATGAATCCTCTTCTGACATTGCGCAGGTCTTGGTAACGGGGACATCCACGATCGAGGAGCAACTCTCCAATATGTTGGATATGGTTGAAAAACTCACCCGAATGGTTGAAGAAAAGGACGTGCAAATCACTGAGCTTTATAGCAAGTTGGGAGATCACGATGATGAGAACTCCACCAAGGGGTCGCCTGACAGGAGCAAAGTAAACGAAAAGGGAGAAACGTCTAAGAACAATGACGACTCGCTTGGTTCCTTATAACTCCAGCAATTGCAGGATATCATCACCAACTTAATTCGGACTCAATATGGAGGTCGTTCTCGTGACTCCCTCACTTACTCTAAACTTTACACGAAGAGGATCGACAGCTTAAGGATGCCGTTGAGGTATTAGCCACCAAATTTCCAACAATTTGAAGGTAAAGGGAACCCAAAACAACACGTCGCCCACTTTGTGGAGACTTGCAGTAACACTGGGACAGAAGGCGATCACCTTGTCAAGCAATTTGTTCGTTCGTTGAAGGGAAATGCCTTTGAGTGGTATACAGACTTAGAGCCGGAGTATGCTGACAGTTAGGACCAAATGGAACGCGAGTTCCTTAATCGATTCTATAGTACCAGGCGGACGGTGAGCATGATGGAGTTAACTAACACGAAGTAACAAAACGATGAACCCGCGATCGGCTACATCAATAGATGGCGCTCACTTAGCCTTGATTGCAAGGACCGACTGTCAAAGGTGTCAGCCGTTGAAATGTGCATCCATGGCATGCACTTTGATATACATCTTGCAAGGAATCAAGCCTCGTTCTTTCGAAAAGTTGGCTACTCGAGCCAACGATATGGAGCTAAGCTTGGCAAGTCATAAGGAAAATAATGAAACCCTGGTCGACCAACGAAAAAACAAAGTCTTCGGAAGCAGATTTGACAAGGTTGTGAAGAAGCCTTCCAAAGAATCTATGGTCATCAATACTGCGCCGGTTAAGATTTCTATGCGGGATAAGAAAGAGTTCAATAAGGTGGAACCTCCTCGAACCTACGATAGGAGTAAACGCACGTTGAAGGAGATGGAGCGAAAGACGTACCCGTTTCCAGACTTTGATGTGGCGGACAAGTTAGAGGATCTGCTTAAAAACAAGATAATAGATCTTCCGGAGTGCAAACGTCTAGAAGAAATGCATTGAGTCAACGATCCAAAGTATTGCAAATATCATCGCCTCGTTAGTCACCCTATAGAGAAGTGCTTTGTTCTCAAGGATTTGATAATGAACCTCACCAAGCAAGGGAAGATTGAGCTGGAGGTTAATGACGTTGCTGAAGTCAATTACACTACCGTAACATTCGAGTCATTCGAGCCAGTTCTCTCCCTTTTCACCCGATGAAAGCACCATTCTGTTTCACAAAAGAGGCGCGCGGACATAAGAAGACCAAAGAAGTTAAAGAATGTCATGCTTCCACACCTATCCTCCAAGTTGCATCTAATGCCGATGATGAATGATGGATATTGGTCACCCGAAGAAGAACTTGCAAAGGTATGATGTCAAATTCACCAATTGCACGACCAAGTCAGAAGAAATCACCTCCACGATGAGAGGAGAATGGACGAGGATGTTTTGAGACGAAAGTCGTGCCATATTCGTGGAAGCCTCTTCGCCAAAATTTGTCGATAGAACACTTGTGCACAAAACAACTGAATGTCACTTCAATGACCACAAGTTGCGAAATTAGCTCCGAAGGAGACAAAAAGTTTGAAATAAGAGAAATAAGTGCAAGTCAAGTGTTAAAGAAAAATGAGGTGTTGAAACAATTGGAGAGTCTACCTTTCCAACTTAGCCCCTCTGACTTTATGCAATTGCCAAAATCAACGAGATACACACTTGTAGAGTTGCTCATCGACGTAAGAAAACACTCCACAAGCATGAAGCAATGTGGCACATGTGATGCATATTGTGATAACATTCACTTCACAGACGATGACCTCCAATTAGGCTCTAAGCCACATAATCGGCCTTTATTTGTGACAGGGTACATGCGAGAGCGGAAGTTGAATCGCATACTCATAGACGAAGGGTCAGTAGTAAATATCATGCCCAAGTCAATCATGTCTCAACTCGGCATCAACGTTAATGAGTTATCAAGGAGTCGTCTCATGATCCAAGGTTTCAACCAAGGAGGACAAAGAGCGATATGAATGATCAGACTAGACATGGACGTCGGAGAGCTAAAATCAAACACCTTGTTTCATGTCATCGATGCGAAAACCTCGTACAACTTGTTGTTGGAACGACCATGGGTGCATGAAAATGGCATCGTGTCATCCACTTTACACCAATGCTTCAAGTTCTATCGCGGAGGTGTGAAAACCGTGGTAGGAAATACCAAACCATTCACAAAAGCTGAATCATACTTTGCGGATTCTAAATTCTACACAGATGAGGAGTCAATGAAAGAAGTCCTTCCGGTCGGAGTACCCTCCACGGGAAAAGCCGCTAAAGTTAGGGAGAATGATGCCAAATCAAAAGACATTGAGCTTCATGGTGAAGTGTCGCAAAAAGTCTCATATGAAGTGGAAACATCGTCTGCAGAAAGAAAAGCCATCCATGCATTTCCGGTCCTTCACTATGTTCTAAAGTCTAGACGAAGGGAGGGGGAATCTCCATTTGTGGGGACAAAGTCACATGAGTGCCCACGAAAATTAGAAGAGGAGAATGTGAAATTGTTGAAGGAGGAGTCAACATTGCCATTAATAAAGGTGAGTAACCGAAATCCCACAAAGCAGCTATTAAAGGGGTTTGTCAAACCAATTCAAGGTAAGACGGAACATGGATTGCTGCCCGAGAAAAGAACAAGTGAAGGGTTTGATCCTAACGCATACAAGCTGTTAGAAAACGCCGGATATGACTTTGGTTCATCAAGAAATAAAGACGATCAAGCTACAGCAAAGATGGCGCATGAGCTCGACGAGCCACAAAAGAAGTTAAGAGAGCAAGGGGCAACATTTGATTCTTCTAAAGTTGGTCTTGGTTTCGCTTCAAGCAAGCCAATCATAATTTTAGGAAGAAGAAGGGTGGAGCAAGCCAATGTGCAACATATCAGTATAGAGGTAGTTGAAGAGAAGAGTCAAGAGGTTCAGTCAACCCCTCGCATTTCGTCGTTCGATCGCATTCGTCCAGATCCCCGAAGAGCAACATCAGAACATATTGAAGGATCAACCACAAAGGTGTCAGTTTTTGACCGTGTGAACATAACAACAAGTAGAGGTTCAATCTTCAATCGCATCGGTAGTACAACCACTAGACCTTCCGTATTCAAAAGGATTTCAAGTTCAGACAAAGATAAGAGAGAGTCAAAAATCATTCCGCGAAATCCTGCATTGGAAAGGATCCAAGCACCTAAGGAATGACAAATATGCAAGAGGAAAATGACTTGTAGTCGAGCGGAGAGCAAAGAAATCCGAAGTGTTATCCTGTCACGCATGAAGAGGTATTGTGTGTTGGAAGTGGATTCCACGGATCAACTCAAAGTGAAGCAACATGCCATCATATTCACTGACCAAAAAGGAGATAGCGACCTCGGTAATGGTGATGAGGCTGACATTGTACAAACCTCTTATCATATCACGGTGGCAGAAGCAGATGTCGTAGAGGAAGACGATCATGAAAATGATTTTGAAATTGAAGTAGACGAAGCTCCTCCAGAACTTGAAGATGGGGGGCAAGCCACTAGGGACGAACTTAAGGAGATTAACTTGGGAACAGAGGAAGACCCAAGACCTATTTTTGTGAGTGCGTCTTTAAGTTCCGAAGAAGAAAAAGAATATCTTGATCTGTTGGTCGAGTACAAAGATGTCTTTGCTTGGACGTACAAAGAAATGCCCGGCCTGGATCCAAAGGTAGCGGTTCATCGACTTGCTGTCAAACCGGAGGCTCGGCCAACCAAGCAAACACAAAGACGCTTTCGAACAAAACTTATTCCTCAAATTGAAGTAAAAGTTGATAAATTGATTGCCGCAGGCTTCATTAGAGAGGTGCAGTATCCCAAGTGGATCACAAACATTGTTCCTGTCAAGAAGAAGAACGGCCATATCCGCATTTGTGTAGATTTTCGTGACTTAAATGAGGCATGTCCAAAAGATGATTTCCCTATGCCAATCATAGAGCTCATGGTGGATGCGACAACCGGGCATGAGGTTTTGTCATTCATGGACGGATGATCATGTTACAATAAGATAATCGATGGCCTTAGAGGATGAGGAAATTACTGCATTTCGAACTCCCAAAGGAATTTATTGCTATAAGGTTATGCCATTCGGGTTTAAAAATGCCGGTGCAACATACCAACGCGTTATGCAGAAAATTTTCGGTGACATGCTGCACAAGTATGTCGAATGCTATGTTGATGATTTGGTTGTCAAAACAAAGAAAAGAATTAATCACCTGCTAGATCTCTGAAGAGTGTTCGACAGGTTACACAAATACCAATTAAAAATGAATCCCTTGAAGTGTGCATTCGGCGTCAGTTCTGGAAAATTTCTTGGATTCATCGTGAAACACCGAGGCATTGAGGTAGACCAATCCAAAATTAAAGCCATCTAGAAAATACCAGAGCCAAGAAATGTACATGAGTTGAAAAGCCTCCAAGTACGACTTGCCTTCATTAGACGCTAGCCATTCAGTCGATTCATGAAGAAAGATGTTCCATTTGTATGGGATGAAGCTTGTCGCAATGCATTTGAGAGCATAAAGAAATACCTAGCGAATCCTCCGGTGTTGGGTGCACCTATCGTCGGGAAACCTCTTATCCTTTACATCGCGGCTCAAGAGAGATCACTTGGGGCCTTTCTTGCCCAAGAAAATGAGGCAAAAAGGAGAAAGCCTTGTACTACTCAAGTCGGACCCTCATCGGACCTGAGTAGAATTATCCGCCGATAGAGAAGATGTGTCTTGGAATCGTCTTCACCATTCAAAATTTGAGGCATTACATTCAAGCTTACACAATGCACTTGGTGGCGCGAGGCAATCCAGTTAAGTTCATATTATCTAAACTAGTTCTAACCGGGCGCATTGCTAAGTGGGCATTATTATTGAACCACTACCACATCGTATATGTGCCCGCTAAAGCAGTGAAAGGACAGGCGTTGGCTAACTCCCTGGCAGACCACCCTATTCCAGCAGATTGGGAAATCTCAGATGAATTCCCGGATGAGAAAGTCTTCCTTGCATAGGTCCTCCATACTTGGAAGATGTTTTTCGATGGCTCATCTAGGGCAGACGGGGCAAGGGTTGGTGTTATCTTTGTCTCTCCACAAAAACAGATATTGCCTTATTCTTTCACTCTTGGGGAACTGTGCTCCAACAATTTCGTAGAGTACCAAGCGTTAATCATGGGATTACAAATAACGTTAGAAAATGAAATCCAAAGTCTCGAAATTGGTGATTGATCAACTGCTCACTAATTACGAGGTCAAGAAGGAAGATTTGGTACCTTATTTCCAACTCGCCACACAACTCTTGAAGGGCTTTGATAATGTTACACTCATACATGTTCCACAGAAAGAAAATCAAATGGCAGACGCATTGGCAAACTTGGCGGCGACTTTAGCATTATCTGGAGACTAAATTTTAGACATCCCAATTTGCCAAAGGTGGGTCGTGACAACAAAGCCTTCACTCCAATGTGTCAGTTCTCATGTAGTGTCAGTTTACACCATTGATGTTGAATATTTGAGGCATCCTTTTATCGACTATCTTGAGCACAACAAGCTTCCTGAAGATTCGAAGCAAAGGTGGAGCATGAAGCGCCGAGCACCATGCTTCCTCTACTACAAAGAAACTTTATATGGGAGGTCATTTGATGGATTACTCCATTGATGCTTGGGAAAATATGAAGCGGTCAAAGCCATGGAAAAGGTTCATTCTGGAGTGTGTGGAGCACATCAGTTCAGACCGAAGTTACATTTTCAAGTAAGACGACTAAGGTATTATTGGTCCGCCATGGTCAAGGATTGTATCGAGTATGTACAAAAATGCCAAGCTTGTCAGTTTCATGCCAACTTCATTCATTAGCCACCTGAGCCGTTGCATTCGACAATTGCTTCGCACCCATTCGACGTCTGGGTAATGGATGCAATCGGACCCATCATTCCGAAATCATCGGCTGGTCATATGTACATTATGGCAGCCACTGATTCCTTCTCAAAGTGGGTAGAAGCGATACCGCTGAAAGAAATAAAGAAAGAAAATGTTGTGGACTTCATTACGGGAAGCATTATACAACGCTATGGTATACCACGGTGCATCATCACAGACAACGCCAAACATTTCTTGAATACCGCAACAGAAAAATTGAGCAACAAATTCCACTTCAAGGTTCACTTTTGTTCGATGTACAACACCCTGACAAATGGTTTGGCAGAAACATTCAATAAAACGCTTTATAACATTCTGAAGAAAACTGTCAGTAAGAAGCAGAGGGATTGGCATGAGAAATTGGGCAAAGCTCTTTGGGCTTATAGAACGACGTATCTGACAGCCACAAATGCTACACCTTATTCTCTCGTCTATGGTGTCGAAGCCGTGTTACCATTAGAGAAAGAAATCACGTCATTGCAAATCGCTTTGCAAGAAGGTCTCACAAATGAGGAAATGTCAAGTTGCGCCTTTAAGAGTGAGAAGTTTTGGACGAGAAGAGGCTTTATGCACAACAACACCTGGAAGCTCGGATGTCACACGCCTTCAATAAAGGTGTTCGACCACTGTCATTTTTTCATGTTGATGATTTAGTTCTTGCTGTTCGAAGACCCATCATTATGACGCATAAGACTGGCCCCAAATTCAAGTCAAAGTGGGATGGACCTTATGTTGTCAAAGAAGTATACACCAATGGAGCTTACAAAATTGTGGCGGAAGACGGTTTGAGGATCGGTCCCATTAACGGCAAGTTTTTGAAGAAGTACCATGCTTGAAAACGTCAAAGTATACTCCAAGTCTGCACGAGCTTAAACTGCACAAGAAAAAAAATGAACAAAAACAAAACAAAAAATGCTCCAAGTCTGCACGAGCCTAAAGTGCACAAAACAAAAAACATGCTCAACGCCTGCATGAGCTTAAGCTGCACAAGGCACACAAAAACAACAAAAACACCCTTGAACTATGTGATGACTTGATTCCTTCTGTAGAATAATACGTAGGCAGCTTGAGAATAACAATCTTAAGTTTAGTCACACCAAAGTAAAAATAAGGGTTTGTCCGTCAAATGATAGAGCAAATTCTTATTTCACTAATACACTCTGCATAGGTAAAGCCGCCGGTAGTTCGAAACACACCCCATCACACAAAGTTGTTAGATATAGAGTCGTTGGGAAGCTTGAATGATACCGTAGGAGCATCTTTGTCACGATGTAAAAACTTCAACATCAAAACGTCTGAACTTAGCTCCTCGTTGCCTGACTTAGGCGATTAGAAGCTGGCTGCTTGGTGATTCACTGCGTAAGTCCACTGCGAGAAGGGATTTGAGTTGCCATAGAATGGAGGTCTAAAGGTAAATGGCCCAGTGAGAGAGGGATATACAGTTAAGGTGGTGTCATCATGTTGCTCATCTTCAGCATCGTTGAGGATAGTGATCGTCCCGTTCTTGAAACTCCTGAAAGCCGCCATGCTGAATGTGATGCGTAAAGCCTAAAACACTTTTATTGATGCTGTCAAGTCTATGAATTGAGAGCATTCAAGCGATTAGGTCGTTTACGTTCTTCAAACTCTTGAAAGCCGCTATGGTGAATGTGATGCGTAAAGCCTAAAACGCTTTTATTAAGTGCTGTCAAGTCTATGAATTGACAGTAGTCAAGCGATTAGGTCATTTACATTCTTGAAACTCTTGGAAGCCGCCATACTAAATGTGATGCGTAAAGCCTAAAATGCTTTTATTGAATGAAAGGACAGGCCTTGGCAGTGAAAGGACAGGCCTTGGCCGATTTCCTGGCAGACCACCCTATTCCAGCGGATTAGGAAATCTCAGATGAATTCCCAGATGAAGAAGTCTTCCTTGCAGAGGTCCTCCCTACTTGCAAGATGTTTTTCGATGGCTCATCTAGGGCAGATGGAGCAGGGGATGGTGTTATCTTTGTCTCTCCACAAAAACAGATATTGCTATATTCTTTCACTCTTGGGGAACTGTGCTCCAATAATGTGGCAGAGTACCAGACGTTGATCATGGGATTGTAAACAACGTTAGAAATTGAAATCCAAAGTCTCGAAGTGTATGGGGACTCGAAGTTGGTGATTGATCAACTGCTCACTAATTACGAGGTCAATAAGGAAGATTTGGTACCTTATTTCCAACTCGCCGCACAACTCTTGAAGGGCTTTGATAATGTTACACTCATACATATGCCACGGAAAGAAAATCAAGTGGCAGACGCATTGGCAAACTTTGCGGCGACCTTGGCATTGTCTGGAGACGAAATTTTGGACATCCCAATTTGCCAAAGGTGGGTCTCAACAACAAAGCCTTTACACAAGTGTGCTAGTTCTCATGTAGTGTCAATTCACACCGTTGATGTTGAAGATTGGAGGCAACCTTTTATCGACTATCTTGAGCACAACAAGCTTCCCGAAGATTCGAAACAAAGGTGGAGCATCAAGCGATGAGCACCGCGCTTCCTCTACTACAAAGAAACTTTATA
The DNA here is from genome assembly GCF_933775445.1 of Argentina anserina. NCBI lineage: Eukaryota > Viridiplantae > Streptophyta > Magnoliopsida > Rosales > Rosaceae > Argentina > Argentina anserina. The sequence goes on from NC_065877.1 coordinate 21,172,599, forward strand.
TCGGAGGTCATTTGATGGAGTACTCCTTCGATGCTTGGGAAAAGATGAAGCGGTCAAAGCCATAGAAGAGGTTCATTCTGAAGTGTGTGGAGCACATCAGTCAGGACCGAAGTTACATATCCAAGTAAGACGACTAGGGTATTATTGGCCTTCCATGGTCAAGGATTGTATGGAGTATACATAAAAATGAAAAACTTGTGAGTTTCATGCCAACTTCATTTATCAGCCACCTGAGTCGTTGCATCCGACAATTACTTTATACCCGTTCGATGTCTGGGGAATGGATGCAATCAGACCCATCACTTCGAAATCATTGGCTGGTCATATGTACATTCTAGCAGCCATGGATTCCTTCTCAAAGTGGGCAGAGGCGATACCGCTCAAAGAAATAAATAAAGAAAATGTTGTGGACTTCATTACTGTAAGCATTATACAACGCTATGGTATACCGCGATGCATCATCACGGACAATGCCAAGTACTTCTCGAATACCGCAACAGAAAAGTTGAGCAAGAAATTTCACTTCAGGATTCACTTCTCTTCGATGTACAACGCTCTGGCAAATGGTTTGGTAGAAGCATTCAATAAAACGCTTTGTAACATTCAGAAGAAAACTTTCAACAAGAAGCAGAGGGATTGACATGAGAAATTGGCTCGCAACTTCTTTGCCTCTTCAATCTCTGTTGCAGTCAGTTCTGAAATCTCTCGGATTTGGCAATTCTTCTGTTCTAGATCAGCAAGTCTTGTATCGTGAAGAAAAAGGTCTGCATCTAGCGAGTCCAATGTCTGCTCTAGCTTCTGTTGTTCTTTCTTCAAGTTCTCAAGGGACTCAAGTGTAGACTGACGCTGAACAAAACTATTTTGTTGAATTTCTTGGGCTGCCGTGATTTCAGACTATGTCTCTGCCAATTTTTTGGCGCTTGTGCCCAACGCGCATTTGTGAGTGCATGCAAGCCTTGCTGACTCATACAGAGTAGCGCTTGTCATGAACTGCTCCAATTTTTTTTATTGTTGATGAGTCGACTTCATATTTGCTAAGTTCATTCGTCAACATATCAAGCTCATTCCTCCCTGCAATAATCATCTTCAGAGAATACGTCGCTATCACGCGTTCTATCTTTGCACAAACTTCTGCAGCTGCTCGCATGCGGATATTGCGGAGCCATTAACTTGTATCCACTACCTAAATATCGCACACAGAATCTTCAGGAAATATTGCTTTTTCTAAAGCTTGTACTTCCCGTCGCCATGGACAAACCTGTATATATGAGGGTGAAAATGAGAATAAATTATTGAAGAAATACGGGAAAATAATATATAAAGAAATTCGCGTGTACCTCTTTGGTGAAATGGCTGTGGTTCACTCTCCTTTCGACGTACGTCTTTTTCTGGGAAAATGTTAGCTGCACACTCCTCAAAAGGAAATTGAACGCCGTCACCTGAGCAGACTTCGTCAAAATAACCGATATCTTCAAGCTGGGAAGAACAAAATTGGATCATGTTGGCAATACGTGAACTGTTGAATATAATACATAGCTAAAGGGGATGAGCACAAAAGCAAATACAACAAAATTAGTTTAAGTGAATACCTCAACATGCGCAGACACGAGTTTTGAAGGACCAGGAACATCCCCAAAAAAATTGCCGCCAAGATCAAAGTCGGCATTGGGATTGAAGTAAATAGGTCCAAGATCAGCGTCATTCCTCTTTTGACGTTTGAAGTGCACGTCATTATGGGTACCACTGCTGCTTCTACTACGCCTTCTGGATGTAGCAACCTTCTCCTTCGACTTGGGGTGGAAATATGCTAAATCTTTGATTCCTTCCAAAACTGGAGGAGGTGGAATCTGATAGTTGTCAACCGGGGGCAAAGCTTCGACGGAAACCAAAATTTGGAGAGGAGTTGTCGCACGGTCGTCTCCTTAGCTTTTGGAGGCTCTTGTTGTGGCAAATTTATAATGGTTATCTTCATAGGCCTCTTCAACGTAGAGTGATGAACTTTGGACCAACATTCGATGTAGTCCTGAGTAACCATAAACTTGGTGATGTCATTCATAGGCAAAATTACCTCACCTTTTGTGCCAAGCTTCGTCAAGCTATCCCAAAACGAGTATGTCCGAGTCAAAGGTACGAGTCGACTATCTCTTTGGGAACCTCCGGGAACACCCTGAACATATCCGAATTTTTGATTGAATTGTTGAGGGTTATAGGGTTCGACTACTCGCAAACTATCTTGCCGTAGAGACACAAATATGGAGCAAAGGCTAATGAGATAGGAAGAATCTGAAGGAAGGGCTCCGTGGGTGTTAACGATCAGTTTGCGTGTACTTGGAACTTTGGCAAATCGTTCCATCCGAACATTATCACAATCGGTAAACAAGGCACGGGCTCGTTCATCCTCGAAATGTCTTGTTGACAATTCCCCTGAAATATGAACCATTAAGGGCCTGAAGCTTTCAAGATGTCGAGAGAAGAAATGGGTGCCGAAATACTCACTCACAGCCCATACAAGTAATGAAAAAGAAGCGCAGTTGGACAGCTTCCAAGATCACTCGAGATGGATACAGCATTTAAACCCTGATATATATTCGCCAATCCGGGAACCGCCAGACAGTAATGTTGACCTCGGGCCATTCTGTGAGCGATCTTTAAACTCTCGGACGAATAAAACCTGGATCATTCTTCGGGAATACGAATAAATAAAGTTAACACATATAAAAGACAGAGAGGTAAACAGATTCTATGCTTACTTATTCTACGCCTAAATCCTCGAATGGTAAAAGATCTTCCGGAGTTCGCTGGCGAATCCCCGGAATGGCGCCCGATGCATCGTGAGAATTAGTAGGCACGTCCCTCTTATTTCGTATACTCTTAGTAGGAGGCCTCTTGTATCTCATCTGGCATTTGTACCAATATCGTATCCATGTAGCTATCTTCACGTTGCCACGCTCCCTCTTACATAATCTATGGTAAGCAAGAAACAAATAACGACCGCTTTTGGGGATGAGAAGCTCCACTTCTTTACTCTTTGCAGAAAACTCGGGAATGTGTGGAACAACTTCGTCATAAAACCTTCCAAAGATAGGCAAGCCTCGAATATGCCCAAGGTCCAAAAGAGATATAGACATCTCCCTTTGCGATGTGTGCAGAGTGTTTGTAGCAGGGCACCAATACTCACAAAAAGCTCGCACAACGGGAGTAAAACGATCATAGCTGAATAATGACGCAAACACTGCTCGATAGAGGCCCATTTTCTTGATGTGGTCTTTGTTTCGGCTTAAAACATCTTCTATCCACTCCAAGTAGCACTTTGTGTAGGTAAAACTGCCGGTAGTTTGAAAAACACCCCATCGCACAGAGTTGTTGGATATAGAGTCATTCAGAAGCTTGAATGCCACCGTGGGAGCATCTTCGTCACAATGTGCAGACTTCAGCATCAAAATGTCCGAACTTAGCTCCTTATTGCCTGACTTAGACGGTCAAAAGTTGGCTACTTGACGGATCACCGCGTGAGTCCAATGCGAGACGGGAGTGGAGCTGCCATAGAATGGAGTTTTTAAAGCGAATGGCCCAGTAAGAGAGGGATATACAGTTAAGGTGGTGCCATCATGTTGCTCATCTTCAACATCCTCGAGGATAGTAATAGTCCCGTCCTTGAAACGTTTGAAAGCTGCCATGCTGAATGTGATGCGTAAAGCCTAAAACGCTTTTATTGAGTGATGTCAAGTCTATGAATTGAGAGAAGTCAAGCCATTAGGTCATTTATATTTCTTCAAATCTGCCAGAGTCTAACGCATTTCGAAAATAGTCAAATGGCTAGATTGACCGCGAATCTCAGATTGTTGTAAAAAAAAAGGTCAAAGTCAGACAAGCAAAAAAAACAAGGTCAAAGGTAGACCAGTAGAAAAAAAAAGTCTAAAGTCTAAATCAGACAAATTTAAAAAATAAATAATAATAATAATAAAATAAAAAATAAAAAGAGATTACATACCCGAGCCGAGATGCCGAGCCGAGCCGAGCCGAGAAGCCGAGCCAAGCACCTTTCCCACTTGTTGCTCCTTTCTCTTTAGAAAAGTCACCGACAGCCTCCCCCTTTTCTTTGCTCCTTTCTATTTGGTTCCCCCTTTATTTTTTGCTCTTTCCGTCTGTCTCCTTCGCTCTCTCTCTCTCTCTCATCCGCTTTTTAAATTCAAATCTATACAGCCAAGCTCCTCTCTCTCACTTCATCGATCCACAACCTCCTCCCCAGATCCATCTCCACCAAGCACGGCAAGTCCTTCTTCGCTCCCCTCTGATTCGCCCAAATCTCTGATTTAAAACACTCCGGCGAAGAGTGAGATTGATGGATCTGAGGAAATCGAGGCACCTTTGGATCATGCATTGAAGGTTGTGGAAGATGTATTCCAGACAGTTGGTGTGCCCCTAGTTAAAAATGCCTTAGCCGGTTACAACACTTCGGTTTTGTCATATGAACATAGTGGTAGCGGGAAGACGTACACGCTATGGGGTCCGCCAAGTGCCATGGTTGAGGATTCATCTCCTGATAGTTGCCAGGGCATTGTTCCTCGTATGTTTCAAATGTTGTTCTCGGAGATACAGAAGGAGCAGGAGAACTCTGAAGGTAAACAGTTTAACTACCAGTTCCGGTGTTCGTTTCTTGAGGTATATAATGAACAAATAGGTGACTTACTTGATCCAACCATGCGGAACCTTGAGATCAAAGATGATCCTAAAAATGGATTGTATGTTTGGACTTCTTAACCGGCTCGGCCTCTCCGCTTGACCTCGCGGTTGTTCTTGGAAGCTATCGCACAAACGGATTTGAAGATTTCTTCGGAGAAGGAGATGATAGGCCAAAAATTTCCCACTGGGCGTGCCAATTTGTAGAATGATAATCTGAAAACAAACAAGAATGAAACACATGTACAAATAAAGTGTGATTTATTGAATATCAAGCACGGGGTTATAATCTTTGTGAACTCCTCTGATTCTATCTCCGTATGTGACTTGGCTCAAGAGCTCAAGAGTGACGTGCACTTGATCTTGAGAATTTGAGTTTGATTTGGATTTGGATTTGATGAAGAACGATCGATTTGACAGCTTGATGATTCTTCGTGGACCTGAGTTTAGATTTGGATTTGATGAAGAACGATCGATTTGGTCGCTTGATGATTCTTTGTGGACTTGAGTTCGGATTTGGACTTGATGAAGAACGATCGATTTGGCAGCTTGATGAATCTCTGTGGACTTGAGTTTGGATTTGATGAAAAATAATCGATTTGACAGCTTGATGATTCTTCGTGGACTTGAGTTCGGATTTGGACTTGATGAAGAACGATCGATTTGGCAGCTTGATGAATCTTCGTGGACTTGAGTTTGGATTTGAAGAAGAACGATCGATTTGCCAGCTTGATGATTCTTCATGGACTTGAGTTTGGATTTGATGAAGATCGATCGACTTGATAGCTTGATAATTCTTCGTGGACTGGAGTTTGGATTTGATGAAGAACGATCGACTTGACAATTTGATGATTCTTCGTGGACTTGGGAGACTTCGGGATTTGTCGAGAGTGATACTGCTCAAGTGATTTTCTCTCTTCTTCTCAAGTCCTCTCTTTTCATGTTGAAGGGGGTATTTATAGTGTCAAGGTTTCTATTTTGTAGAATATTTTAATGACACTAAAATAATAAATTTCTTTAATTGTATAATTAAATCAATATGTATTTTTCGATTAATTTAACATTAGTTATTCTCATAATTAAATTAAACAGAAAATAATTGACTTAATTATAACCGTTAATGAATTTATTAATTTAATAATATGTCCAATTACCATTTCGAATCGTCAATGACATTCAATTAATCGATTTACGTCTGAATTACGTAGCTTCAATTACGATCATCCATTTATGTGCTGACACGAGTTTTATTCGGATCCGCATCAACTTTGTTGACTTTTGGGCTACGTGTGCAATTTTGCCGGGTCCTTGGTCGATTTAATTATTTAATGAAGATGGTTTACTCCATTAAATTTCATGTGTCTACAAAGATATCACACACTGCCTAGAGTCCTCAATTGGTGTATGACACATAATATCGAAAGTAAAATGGAAGGATTTATCAGTCGAATAGTTGCGGTTAGAGCAAAATTATCTAGCTGTCTTTTTGCCCGTAAATCACTAGAATAGGTGCAACCCCGTAGATTGGGTTAAAACTTAAATCCCAAAAATGAGATAAGCCCAAAAAGCTTTAACCCGCTGAGGGCCAACCAACTTGAAAAAGGGTAGCCCACCCAGGCCCAATAATGCCTCATGACCAGATGTGGTACCTCACCGGAGTTCGACGCCGCCGTGCCTCCGCCTCTTCCTTCCATTGTCAATTGACTACAACTACTCCAGACCACGGCACGGGCGTCTGCAATTGCATCTCACCATTCACCCAGCCATCATCAAGTTTTGACACTGTGATCCCGCCACCAAAACAAGCACGCGCAATCGCTGCCAAAACCCAGCTGACTCTCCACGACCGATACACCACTGTTATCCCATTCTGATACATTACCAAACACCATTGTCACTCTACCTGCCCAAAACCAAGATACTAGCTACCTAAAACCAAGATTGTTGGGGTAATTCATCAACATCTCGTATGGCAGTTCGACTCAGATGGCTTCAATGAGTTCGGAGAACCCATGTAGACCAAGAGTCGCTGCCAAACAAGAAGATCTCGTGGTGAAGGAGCCGCCGCTGTAGGGGAGGTTGAGAGAGTAGGGTTGTTATCTCGGTACAAAATATAGAGCTGAACAAGTAACATTTTTGATGTTCTAAGACAAAGTGGTTTTACTTTAATAGACTAGCCTTTTACCCCATGTATCCCTACAGGTTCAATGTTAACTTTCCACAAACCACTAAAATTGGGATGAAGTAATGAAACTGATTATTACTAGGTTCCTTATTTTATTAACTATGTACAATCCTATATATTCCTCCTTTTGTTTTAAATTTTTATTTGTTTTACCATGTTACTTTTCCAACATATTTTTTTTATGCACTAGTATATCTATAGCAAGGTTTTTGGAATTTTGAAAAATTGGTTAAGTGTGTTTAGGTTTGGAACATCTTAAACTGTTTTCCGGGGTACGTTTGATTTAAAAAAAATACTTCTTAAACTGAAGCAGTTTAATCTAATATAATTTTTTTAGGATCATTTCTTCACCAACTTAAGGCAGCTGGAGACCGTAGATTCAGAGTGTGATTAAGATAGCGTACTGGTCTCTCTTGAAGAATTGTAGTTACACTACGTGACGAATATAGTACTTGACAATCTATCCTCGAATTTTGGTGGTGATAGACTGATCGGTTGATCACCATTCCACAATTCCAAACTATGTTTTGCTAGCATCAATCTGCATGCCATGCACGAAGAATTTGTTCACTTACTTGCATTTTATTGGAAATTTAATCGACTAAATCTATAATACACTACAAAAAATATTTTCTTTACCCACTTTTTTGTTTCGTGGGTATAGCTCAATTGCCCACGGAATTGTGTCTCTATTGCTCTTCCCCACGGTGCAACGACGAAATTGAGATATGTCGGGACTACTCACGTGGTTATTGTCAATTCTCTCACTTATATACTACATTTGTGGAATATGGGACCCACCTCTATATCTGATCAACTATCTCACGTTTCCATTTTTTTTGTGGTTGACCAAAACCTTCTATTCATTCAAACGGGCCCTCTCATAATTGTATATATCTTATCATGTATTCAATAGTTAAATACAGTATACACATAGTATTCTACTTTTATTTTCACCTTTTCAAGTAACTACTTAACAGTAAAATAAAATTTTCATATTTACCAATGACTTAATTTTATAATATTTTTCTAAATATTCTTTTTCATTTAAATTATTTATAAATTATGTTCATATCTCCAATTTTTCAATCAATCTTGTAGAATCGTTTTTCACAGTCCAATATTAATTATAATTAAAAAAATTAAATATTCATAAAATTGATATATATATATATATATATGTAAGTATGTCTTCAACATGTGTTTTTGATATATTACATCTCCACCATATCAGTTGATGATAAAAAGATGAGAACAATAGTCACAAATATTCATCCTTAGCAAAAGTGCATCTGGTCATCATGTCTTGCATATTCATCCTCAAAAGCTAGATCAATTTCATTCACCTAGTCATCTTCCACTTGTGACAAGTTGGGAACTCTACGCATCTTTGAACAATGAAGAAGTTTGTTCTATGCTGCAACTAGTTTATGTCCCCAGTGTGGAATTATTTGATCCTTGCAGCCTCATAATTTGAGCTTGTTGATTCTTAATCATCACTTCCATCATTTGCATCTGATCCATGAATGCATCTTTATCTTTCTTCATTTCTTCTTTACCTTTCTTAATCTATTCTCTAACATTATCCTCCCGCTCTTTAGCTTATGCTCTAACTTGCTCCATTTCGGAATCATGTGCAACACGAAGAGCTTCTACCTCCAATCTAATCTCTCTTTTTGTTTCTTGAAGTGGTATGCCAGGAACATCTTCATGTCTCACTCAAATCCAAATCCTCTAACAAGTGCATGCTTTTCTTTTCCCAGGACATGTGCATAAACTTCATTCGCTTCTGCTTCAGTAAGAGTCTCTGGTTGTTGTAAAACTCTCTTTCCTTCCTGAATTTCCAAGTTTGCCTTTCATCGCTCTCTGCATCACATACATTTCAATCAAAATCAAGAACATAATACAACACTGTTTAATTTGCAAGACATAAATGACATAATTCTCACTATTGCTTTGTCTGCGTTCTCATCTATTGATGTTCCATCTTTCCTCAAGTGAGTTAACTCAAACACTGTGCACATACTTGGAGACGCGCCCCCATTTGCCTTCTTCTTATGATTATAATTGGAGAACATAAAGTATGTTCATAAATACAGGCACTACAATTGTCCAAACATTTAGTATGACAATTGAATAGCCTTTACATATGCTATGGAAGAGATATATTTGTAAACATACCAATAATAATGCTTCATTCTTAAATACCTAAAAGTTATTAAACTGTGTATGTCTAGTCAGATTGAAATATATGTGTAGTGTGTAGTCATATCTATATATTAGAATTTCTGATGCCTCATCAATTCATATAGATTAACCACCTGGAATCAATTTCACTTACATATTTATGCCTCAACTACGCATGTGTCATTGTTCCTGTTGTTTGGTTCATCCTACGAAGTCCTCAAATTCTCTTATTGTTTGTTGCACGTATCTGATCAAATATGTAATGAATGAATTAGTGGTTCTATTAATACAACATGTAACTCACTGTAATATTTGACAAACAACTTGATGAAATAAGTATTTTTGCATCTTCAGTTTCCCAATGATCCACCAATTTTCTCCATTAAGGCTTGTTGACCCTAGCATCTGGACAATTATAATGATTTGTTGTACCCTTGTACTTCTTGATCCAATCTTTCTTCAATGTATATTTAAATTCTTTCCATCGATCATTTAATTTTCTTTGAAAGGTATATTGGATCTTACAAGAATTTCTTGAAGTATTTGGATCAGTCCAATCAATTTTCTTCTGCATTAACAACAGAATGATCACAACAATATCAAATGTATCAGTCCCCCAATAAGCTATCACAGTGGCGCCAATTTAATGTGCTTTTAAAATGATGGCTAATAAATACCTTGGTGCTTCCCTTGCTGCATCTATCATGTTTTTATCAAAGTGGCGCCAATTTAATACATCAAGTGCAAGAACTGTATGATCTGTTGCCTCTATGCCAATATGTCGTTGCCATTTAGCTACAATATCACCAGGTCTAACTGACCTTTTGAGTTAAACTGAACACTCTCTACACCATTTCTTGCAAAATGAGGTATGTTTATACCTCAAGCAAGAGACGAAGTAGCGTCATGGTTAGCTTCATCTCCTGCATGTTCTCTACTCAAGTTAGGAAGAGATCCAAATCCTAACATGGGAATAATCATTGAATCCATCTTGAATCCCAGGTAAATGTTGATTTGCCAAGAAAATAACAATTTAAAGTTACTATGAGAATAAAAAATTTAATGACGAGATAAATTCTTTGAAGTTCTAACCTATGCCTAAGCAATCATTTGCCAAATGATACAATAAGTTGATACACCGACTAATGCCATTCTAGCATTCTTTCTATATGATTTCGAAACTTTAGCCAAATATATCCAAAACACTTTGAAATAGCTCTATTATATCAAAAAAAAATAACAGCAACACTTATACTATATGTAAGAAGAATACAGCCCCAAGTACACCAAACACTCCATATCAAATGCAGTAGAGGTTAAACCAATACATCTTCATGTAATAAATTGTAGGTATTAAGTATCACACCATATTTTCTACAGATCAAGCATGTAGAAAAGAGCATTTACAATCACCTTCAGGAAAATAAGAATAAATGTCTCCACAAAGCAAATTAAATGTAGACAAATCATAGAATATATAACTTGCACAATGAGGCTTGCACACTTCAGCCTTGGTTTGATGATGCTAATCTCACTAAACAATAATTAGAGAGAGCACTAAAGAATATCAGAGAGAGTATTGTTAATGTGGAGAACTTCCTCTACTTGATCCATTTGTTATACATTAGTGTCTCTGACCTTATCTTTTTATTTATGTGGATGAGTGTCATTTCCCTCTAAAATTCAAACATCCAAAATTGAATACTTTCTCTATTAAAAATAATACATTGACATTGTACATATGTTTTAAGCGCAAAACAATGCTGAATGTTCCAACCTCCCGCCCAAAATTAGCAAACCACCTGTTACATAGTGCTTTTAAAATTACAAAATGATTTCTGAAAGAAGTATGTGGTAATTGTTGATTCTAATCTATAGTGATTTTAAAATTAAAAAGTAATTGTGAAAGAAGTATGTGGTAATAGTTTATTCTAATTATGCTAATTTGTCTTATTGCTACACTTGTGCCAATTATTTATACAAGTAGATGTAGTTAATACCAATTCTTTAATTACTTATGAGTTCAATGGAGTACATATAAATTGAATCTAACATTTGCTGAGTTATTAGATCCACTCTTATTTTCTTAAGTTCCTACTACATCAGCCATCTGATTTAGGCCACCCACCATGGCCCCCAAGTCTTCAAGAGGAAAACGATCAAGGAGATCAAAAGTGTCAAGAAGAACCAAGAGGTCCAGGAGAGCAAAGTTATCCAATGCAACGCATTGTCCAAATTGTAATCATCTTCTGCACAACCAAGATATATCAGATGAGGCTTCAACCCATGCAGCAAACTCTTTTGCAGTATGAATAGCAGAAATTCCCAAAACAGTTGAGTTTCCAATTCATTTAATCAAATATATGATTCCTAGATCTTCTATTACTAGATGGTGCAATTGATCAGCCAATACCCACTGAAGATGGCTCAATAAGCAGGAAATTAGTCGTATTGTTTCTTATACTGATTCTGATGTCTGTGGAAAGCATATTTCCTACATAAATGCACAAGGGTTGTTTACTAAAATTTATGATGTTAATGTTAATAACAACCATGGTGCAACTACCTCATGGGAGTTTAAAGAGTACAATGATGAAATGCGAGCTCTTGGATATGGTTTATGTAGTGAGTACCAATAAGAAAATACTACGGACAACGATGGAAACAAGGAATAGCCAATAGGTGTCTAATGAAGGAGAATGAGGTTTTGTCTTAGTTATTTTGGGGTGTGAACAAAAAGTACATGAAAAGAAGGTTTGTAGAGAAGAATTAGTTAGTTAATCCAAGCATTTATGAAAGTTTGTACTCTTCCCTCAATACCATCATATCTCCTGTTTTTGTAATATATGTAAATTAATTTTTTCTCAGCTATATATTTTCATGTTGGACATCATATATTTTCTTGGTGAAACTATGCAAAGAAGTGCAGCCCTAATATGCACCAACCAATTGTAGATTTTCACCATTCATAATGTAAGTTTGACTTGTTTCAAAGTTTGAGAGAAGAGTTATGTGAATTGTTCATATATGTACTAAATTTGTGAGAAAAGTTTGTGAATTGTTCATGTATGTACGTTGGTCTCAGGTTTTTGGATAAGCTACTTGCTTACTATGTTGATTTTTCATAAATTTTGCTTGCAGGTTATAAAAACTGTAGTTAAGCAGTCATATTCTCACATTCACATTCTACCCTCAACCTGGAATTAACATGTGTTGAACAAGGATATTGGCAAAATAACAAAAACTTTGGGTAAAAACTAAATGCCGCAGGTGTTGGCTCTAGAAGTGCTTACGCTGTAAAGTCTTGATATGTGATTGTTTATCCAAAAATGCATGTGATGTAGTCGAAAAGACCAGGTTACGAAAATATGCGAACAAAGATGATTGTAAAAGAGCAAGAGAGGCATTTACCTGATAGAGCACAATGGCATGACTTCCTTGACTCCAGTAAGTATGTAGCAGTGAACGTACGTAGAACCATAACCTTAGAAAACCAGCTTTCCTCCATCATATAGAATTCCGCACACATGATCAAGAATTTATCCCAAAATCGATCGAAAAAGAACATGATGGCAACCAGTTCTAATATCTTGCATTTATGAGATAAGAACCAAATTAAAGTGCATCTTAAACATTTATGTTGATGATATCTCTTAATGCAACAGTCAAAACAAGAGAAACTTAACCCACAAGAAACTAAGACTTAAAACAAGGACTACAATCAATGAATGATCATTTGTACTTCAAGTAATACAAATTACATAATACATACAGAACATGACCTAAGTGAAAAAATTAAAGTTTTACCAGCAAGATCATTTAGGGCTGATTCAGAAGAAGCACCCAAGTTCTTGATATATAGTTCTTCATGTTGGGAGTTCATACATATCGATATATTGGGTATTTATTATTAGATTGCAGACTAAGGTGATATCTCTACCACATGCACAATCTGAAAGTTGAAATGTAACTTTTCGCATCTCTCTCTCAAATATGTATATGAATTTGTTTTTTGGGTTGGTTTACTTTCTAGGTTTGAGAGGAGAAGAGAGGAGGAGGAACACGAACACCCTTTCCTTTCTCCAAAAAAAAAAAGAGAGGTTGAGGAACTATACTTTTTTTCTAAAACATCTTGTATTTGTCTTTTTTTTTCTTTATGAAAATATTGTATTGGTCTGGATTGAAAACGTATTCTACTGTATGACAAAAAGGATCCCACGGAAAACATGTATTTGTGGCATGCTATGTCAATATAATTAAATAAAAGGAAAGAGACAATTGTTTCATGTTATCCCACATTAGTGGCATATTTTATACTTCAAATTTCCCACATTTGACCAATCTGTGAAAGACTATTTATTGTTGACATCTACATATTCCATGGCCATACAACAGTGAATTTTCTCACGAAAGATTAGTGGGCGTTGCCCCCATTTTCAGGTTCAGTTGCTATGCAGCACTGCATGTTATACATACATAATTGAATGGTGGATAGATGACTATCAACAAATGCATGTGTTGTGTGTGAGGGTGTATATAGTGGATTCTATTGATGCATCCTATGTCTCCGCGCAGATCAGAATTTCCCCTATTTTTAGTAGTGATAGAAGATAATCAGTTATTAACTAGTTGATCGTATACAGAAATCAGATGCAGGTTATACATATTCGCGTTAACATATTACTGCGTAGCTACTTCATCTTATGGATTGGATTGCATTGGTTATATCTCGAGTCACACCCATGACCCATCACTCTCTTCTGCTCTTTTCCCATTACTTGCAAATATTTATAGAAAACACACTTATATTACGTACATAACCAAAATGAATTGGTTAACACTTAAACTGCTACTGATTTAAACATACGATTTGCTAGCTAGTTACGGCTAGCTCATGTCTCATGGTGATTCTCCTCTTCACTAGAGATTAGGGACTATACCTCATCCTTCCCATTCTCTGCGCCTCTTGTGATCCACCAATGCATGCACCTTTCATTTCATTCGACACATTAAGTTTGCCTCCTAATCAATCCGAAAACTTCCCACGTACTTTTTTTAGATCCACTACAAGAAAAATGACATACGACAACATCTCAATAACAACATGCGTGTTTAGAGTGTTGTTGATTACTATTTTCAACAACATGCTTATTTTGTACGTTGGGAAAAGTTATATTTAACTACATGCGTTACTGGCATGTTGTTAATGTAGTTTTTGACTACGCATTCTGCGTGTTGTTATTTGGAAGTTGTCAATTTAACATATCAACAACTAACAGAAAGACACGTTGTTAAACGCTTTCAAAATACCAACATGCAACACGATGTTAAATGTTTTTAAAATAACAATACGCTGCATGTTGTTAAATATTTTACAGATAGACAACATGCAACGCATTGTGATAGGCTTCTCTTTAAAATTTAAAAGGGAAATTGAAAAATAGCAAACTTTTGTGCTTAGATTATTCGATTGATCAGAATGCCCTTTCTACAAAAAAAATGAAAAAAAGAGACTTATCTCAAAAGGAAAGCATTTATTTACTCTCAAGAGAAAAATTCTCACTTCGTCTCTCGAAAGTCATCTCCTCTTTCTGGAATTTTTCTCTTCATCTCTCACTCACTGAAATTAGGGTTTCAAAGCTTCACGCAGTACCGACGGTGCTCTGCTTCATCTCAAATCCTCATTTCCCAGTGCTGGTGAATCCTTCCCGAAGTCTCTCCACAATTGTTCAATTTCTTGGGCGCTTGCGATGTATACCTCAGCTCTAATGCTCGTTTCAGTTCAAGTAGCGATTCCGAATTCAATTGGAGCTGCTCCAGTGGGTTCTGCAATGGCGTCTAGCCGGAGGAGTGGAGCTAGCAAAGCCGCTCAAACCACCGCTACTCGGTAAGTGTTCAGGTGCTAAGAGACCTTCTCTCATAGTCATAGATCTGTGAACTCTAGACTAATTTCATTTTCAAACCTCTCTCTCTCTCTCTCTCTCTCTCTCTCTCTCTCTCTCTCTCTCTCTCTCTCGCCGCCTCACTTGGTGTTGTGGCTTCATCTCCGGCTCGTCCGCTGGCAATCAATCTAATCAAGGCTTTGCATTCAACTTTCACTAATCCTACCGTGTTGGAGATCTGATTCCGCCCGCCGTAGATCTCAATTCGACGTCCCCTAATTACTTCGGCTCGACGGAGTCACCTCAAGGTCACGACCTCGTCGAAGCTATTTCAAGGTATCAATCCTTCTTTTACTTCATCAGATTTCAATTTCAATCTATGCTCATTGCATTAGGGTTTCAATTTCGATTGATTTGTGCGATTATGGTGTTTTCAGTCCATTTATGGCTCCGTTCAGAGCTAGTCATTGAGAGCAACAACCTCGTTGTCTAATCCTACCACCTCGTCATCAGCGAGATCGACTCCTCCACACTGGTACTCCTAAGAAATTTAAGATATGCGTTTGTGATTATCAATGAAATTGAAGTGAATCGTGTTAAGTTTCTAGCTATTTAGTAGAGTAATTCATGGATTTGAAGTCTTAATTGTTGTAATCTGTGCTAAAATTAGGTTGCGATAGAAATTTAGGATCTAAATCTCTATATATGAAAGTGTAAAAGTAATCAGTCAAAACTTCATAGGAGTTGCGTGTAGAAATTGATTCTGAAGTGTGCGTCGCTCTAGGCTTGTTGTTAGATCAACACGAATACTCATATATTGGTTGGAGATAGTTTTCGAGAAGTATATTAGAGTTATTTAAGCTCTTATTAGGTTCCTTGACTGTAAGATACGATTTGGTATATACTTGAACTGTATATATGCATTCAAAACCGGAATGTATAGGGTGTCTCCTATCTCTTTGGCAAAGGCACTGAAAAATGATGTTGAGTTAGAAGGGATGCGGAATTGTCATTTAAGGTAATTGATTCCTCTTCCAAACTTGGCTTTGTTCTGATTTTCATAATTTTATGCTCTCACTATCATTTTCTGGTTTTCTTTGTTTTTAACATTAAAGTGTCTTCAACATCAGATAGATTTACAACAGATACTTTATATGATTACCCTTTGAGTTGTATTTTGCATATAAAATTTGGTGGGAAATGTTTATGCACACTTGTTAGCACAGTTGAATGCCTTAACATCTGCACTTTAGGCTTTCATTTCGCTTATGTGGTTTTGAATTTTGTGGAAGAAAATATATCCATAGGAATAGGTGAACATGTATAAATGTTTTGAATCAGATATTCTATTCTCTAGTCAGGTATTTAGTTTGTCATCTGCTTTTGTACATTGGGTGCGGATGGGGTTTAAGCTTGACAGTATGGTGGATGCTTCTACTTCTTTTTTGGGTTCAATAACAATATTTCTGTATTTCTGATAAAAAGTGCTCAAAATGGCTTTGTTAGGCATGAAAGTCCCCACATGCACACATGGTTCATTTCCTTGTGAAGATGCAACATATTATTGATTTTAATATAAGAAAGCTTTTCTGCATTGTCATTACAAAGGAAAATATGCTTACAACTTATGGATATATGACAAGTGGTAATTTTGTGCAGGGATGCTGTTGCTCTAGCGCAGTTTTGGGTTTTGATGGAAGAGAAAATCAACAAGAATGTGAAATTAAGTGAGGTAGAAGTTGCAGAAAAACTTCTTGAATTTCATACAAAGCAGCCTGGTTTCCTAGGTACAAGCTTTGACACCATAACTTCTCACTTCTTTATTATCAGCTTTCCGAAGTGGTATCTTCAGTGCCTCTTCTCCTCTCTGTAATATTACTTTTCTTTCAGTTTATTACTCATTAATTTCAATGAACTTCCAGGCTCCGGTGCAAATGGTGCTATCATACATTATAAACCGGAACCAGAAAGTTGTAGTGTTGTGAATGAAAATAAATTTTTTCTTTTGGATAGTGGTGCTCAGTATGTGGATGGAACAACTGACATAACAAAGACCGTACATTTTGTAAAGAATGATGTATCGAAACTTCATGAGGCATATTTATATCTCCTATTTTTCTAAGTGTTAATATATAAATGCAATCGTGGTTAAGCAAAGCGAGTGTTCACTGAGTTGAATCAAATTAGATCCCAGCAAATACAAAATGAAATGGTATATATAACAACACATTCAGTAAAATAACAACATGCAGAGCATGTTGTTGTAAACTTTCAACAACATGCATGAATGCATTGTTAAAAAGCACAACGCATTTGGTGCATGTTGTTAAAAGCTTACAACAATATGCAAAGCACGTTGTTAGAAAACACAACATACATAATGCATGTTGTTAAAAACTTACAACAAAGAGTATGACATGTTGTTAAAAGAAATGACAACGTACATGATATTTTTTTTTACAACGTGCAAGTCGTGTTGTTGAAAGTTTTAAACTTTTAACGACTTTGACATCTACAACATGCGTTGAGTGTTGTCAATTACTTTTGACAACATGTAATGCGCGTTGTTAAATCTATTTTGTGGTGTAGTGATCGTTCTCCTTGCCCGGCCACGATCTAGAATGGGAGAAATTTGAACTCTCTCTACTGTCCTTTAAGAAAGACCTTATTGAGATGTCATTCAAGGATTTCTTAGAATCAGCTTGAGATTCGATTTAACAATATATATATATATAAGGGGAAATTCTATGGTACAACGCTGCATACCTTACATACTTTTAATCCACCATTCATACATCTCACGGGCCTCACGTGCATTTAAGGACACCCTCTATCTACCGTCCGATTCGGTATGTATGGTATACAGCGCTGCACCATAGACGAATCCTATATATAAGATCTAAAACACGTTATCTTATCCGTTGATATACGAAAAACGAAAAAAGAGGGAACAAGAGAAAGAGGGCAGTCCTTTTCTCAATTACCACCCAAAAAGCAGGAGCATATATCACTTTTCCGTCACTAAACTCCAGTCGATCGGAATATGTTTATATGTGCTTCCTGAGTCAACTATTTAAGTATTTTTGATGAT
Source organism: Argentina anserina (assembly GCF_933775445.1). Taxonomy (NCBI): domain Eukaryota; kingdom Viridiplantae; phylum Streptophyta; class Magnoliopsida; order Rosales; family Rosaceae; genus Argentina; species Argentina anserina. The sequence continues at coordinate 21,190,624 of NC_065877.1, forward strand.
CGATCTTATAGTTATATATGTAACTGCAAGATTCTTCAATGGCGCATTGTGTGGAAGAACATGAACCGACACAAAATAAAAGATGTTCTCCTTCGTCACTAATTTGAAGCAACAGTGCTATATATGAACCAATAACCAATACTCATCATCTTCAACTATTCCCTGATTTACTTTCTGTATGGCTTATTCTTGTACTGTGACGTTTGGCTTGATCGTATTAGAATCTGAAGAATATGCAACACATTCTTTGAACGATAAAGTCGAAACAATTAATGAAAAAAAAGAGACCAGATCGAGAGGCATATATATGAAGGTTCTTCTTCCATCAAACTACTATATTGATCGATCGAGCTCGCGGACGAAATATGATTCAGTTTTATCCATCTATCTCTCATTTCTACTTCATTTCTAAGCATATACTCAAGTTTCTTCCAACGCCAGGCAGCAATTAGTGGTTTTTCTATAAATCAACGTGATTATCACAGAAGAAAGTTGCGTGTTCTGTAAGAAGAATAAATTGCTTTTTACATAAATTTATTTCAACTATCTCTAGATGTGTGACTCTAATCCCTCTTAATAATTGACTCTTAATTGTGTCCAGGATTAGTGCGCTATACAATAAGATCTACATTAGGATTTGTGTCCCATTATCTCTGAAATATTAAACATGGATATGCCTTTTTATTAAAGAGCGATGCTGAAACATAATTTGGTGATATATAAAAGTATATATGATGAATATTAAAACATTGTTCGGTTTTGGGTGTGGGTACATGGTCTAAACTCTCAACCATAATGAAATGATGTGGTTCTTGTTAATGCATGCTTACTTCGATCGTCATTTCTTGGGATGGAATCGCTTTGTGAATTGTGATGTGCTCATATAATTGATGCTAACTAATATGGCATATTTGACAAAGAGACTTCCTTATGTTTATGCCCAAAAATCTGATAGTGTCTGCTTTGGCCTCGTCGACCATTATTCAAGTTTAGAATAATCCCAATAAGGAATGTTTCATTATGGTGTCAACCCAAATTCAAATTTGAGTTCAATTCCATTCACGATATGGTGAGAAATACTTCCTTATCCTCATGATCTCATTTGAGTGGTATTTTCTATACCATGTTTGGCCTAGATAGGCATCTGCATTGATGTCTCTTATATACCGGATGTTAATAATTTACCTATGTGAGACGCCGATCCGGCCACATCGATGTTCTATATAAATGAGAAATGGTACATATGTAACCATTGTAACCCTTTATTCCACTCACACACTCATCTGTCGATCTAAGGAATGGATTCCCGTTATATTATTTATTTTTATTACAAAAAGTTTAGGTAACGAGGAGGCTTATTTCTCTAATATATTAGCTAGCTAGGGCCAGAGAAAACCGACCTTGGCAGGATGATTTTAAATTTAAGACTAGGAAGACTTTAATTAACGGATTTGTCTATTGCGCATTGATGTATGTTATTCATACAAGATCGTGTGGCTAATAAATTATATTATTTTTTAGATCTCAATTCACAATACAATAACGGCTGCATGAGGTAATAATGTATAACATGAATTGATGTACAAATGTATAATGGAATCTGATGATTTAAAACCACATTTATTGGGAGATGCCATCCTCCACTAAGACCTCGGGGCTATCTTTCTAAACGATCCCAATCTCATGCCTAGGGCTCGTCAATTACTACATTTACATAAGTAACGGGCCGAGTATTTTCACAAATATCAATATCTAAGCCCGTCCACTTAAAAGCGGCCCTTGCGGGCTTTTGCAAGTCGATCCGGAGTGGGCGTTGTGGTTACAGGGTAGGGTCTTGTGGGGTTGTTTTAGAAAAAAAAATATAATACTTTTATTTCAGGGTTTGGAATAATAAAAGAATTATTAGAAAATATTTTAAAAAGAGTCACAAATAAATTCTAGTTTCTAAATATTGTCGATCAACACCAGTATATATGATTGATATATCCCTGTAAAAATTTCGTCCGTTTTGAACATGGTTTGACCATCCGTACCTACGATCAACCAAAAAAGAGGCGTTTTGACATAATAAAACCTCATTGACCAGGGCTTTGCCAAATGAGTTTCCTCATTGCAACCATGCATGATAGGTGATTTTAAATATGTAAACAGTTTTCAGCATTCGCATCTTGGTAATGGGTCATCCCTTAGGGCATATTAATGGTGTTTTTGGTTTACTGAAAATTCCGATGGCCAAACAAGGTCCGAATTGAATGAAATTTTAAAATGATCACTAAATATATATACTGATCACATTGGATGCTGTTGATCGATCATGAGAAGTTTCTTTCATGTAGTCGTTGCATAATGCGATAGTTTTATTATAAACCTAATGTAAAAATTAGGATAAATTAGTGGACACTTTGGCGATCAACAACTCTTGTTCGAAATATAGTCGATCGACACCAACAGATGTGATCGGTATATATATTTAGGGAATCCGTAAAAATTTCATTCATTATGGACATGGTTTGGTCGTCTGTACCTACTTTTAACAAAAAAAAGAGCGTTTTGACACATTAAAACCCTCATTGACCGGAGCTTTGTAAAATGGGTTTCCTCGGTGCGACCACGCACTATCGGTGACAAAAATTAGATGATTTTTCAGATATGCAAACAACTTTTGGGGGTTTGTATCTTGGTAATAGGTCTTCTCTTAGGGCATATTAGTTGTGTTTTTGGTTTACCATAAATTCTGACTGTCAAACGAGATCCGAATTGGATAAAATTTTTACAGGGTCACTAAATATATATACCGATCACATCGACTGGTGTCGATTGATCTCGAGAAGTTTCCTTCATATAGTCGCTTCATAATGCGATAGTTTTATTCTAAACCTAATATAAAGGTTATGATACATTAGTGGATATTTAGCGATCGAAAACTCCAGTTCGAAATATGGTCGATCGACACCAGCAGATATGATCGGTATATATATTTAGGGACCCCATAAAAATTCCATCCGTTTTGGACATGAGTTAACTGTCACAACCCCAAAATTTTAAGAATGAAACTCAAATTTCGATGTCATGAAAAACTCTAAAACAATCTCAATAAATCGAAATCATTTTAATGTCACAGGGGATCATTACTGAGTTCATGGTACAACTCAGTCAAATTGATTATTACAAACCAAATTTATAATTCAACATTATATCAAATGGAAATATAAAAATCCTCTCAAATCCTCACCACAATATAGAATAAAACAACTTCAAGTCTTTAGAGTTGTCTGTCGATTTCCGCTAATCCACAGTTGCGGAATTATCCCATACATCATCGAATAGGTGCACCGGGATTGTAAACACAAATCCGGTAAGCTTTGCAGCTCGTATGAGTAAAACAACAATATAACTCGTATAACAATATATGTGAAAATACATAAAGCATCAATCATAAATGCACTCAAGTGTCATTGGATGACCCATCTGGTTGTCCAATATTAACTGAAAATATATATACTCATGAGAAATCGGGCAACCCCTCTGTTTACCCATATGCATTTATAATACGGGTACTCATGAGCGGTGGTACACCTCTGTTACCCCTCATGTTAGTACGCCCCCGACATTGGGCAACCTCTTGTCACCCAATATCCAAAAATATGGGTACTCATGACCGCTGGCACACCTCTGTTACCCCTCATGTTAGTACCCTGGCAGACAGACTAGAGCTCTAACTGAATTGTAACTATCACCCGGCCAAGGCTAGGTTCCGACATGGCAACACGTCCGAAGACAGGTCTACAGACCACAAAAACGTTTTAACATAAATCAAGTTAAAACCACGTACAAACAATCATCGCATGATACTGTACAAATCAAATTGACATGCTCAAATAAATAAATATCAATGCTAAAATGAACTCGTTCTCAAACGGAAATTACGATAGTATATAATATAGCAAACCATATATATGTACTTATTTTACCAATTATACACATACACAATCCACTATATCATATACATATCATAGTTCATTCTTTTAAATTTAGCAAAATTATGAATCACCGCAAGGGTAGATTCGTCATTGTGAGATTTTACTCACCTTAAAATCCTGAGCGTAATTTCCATGATTCTGAAAGTGAATCCTTTACTCGATGTATCGATCACTTAGAATAGATAAGAAGTGAATTTAGAATCGTTACATAAAACCTTAAATGCCGAAACAGTAATAATGTTTTACTGTTTAGCAATTTATGGTTTTTACGAAATTACTGTTCACGTAATTACTATTCATGTATTACTGTATAAATAAAAATTACCTATTCTTGTACGAGTATATAGTGTTTACGTATTTCTGTATGTATCCATACTATTTACGTATTTATGTACATCATGTAATATTCAATTGTAAATACTATCTCAGTAAATAATAATTACTGATTTACCCTTCAGAAATTATTTTACATTTACTGTACGTGAAATAATTTTACATTCACTGTACGTAAAATAAATTTACTTTCACTATACGTAATTTACTTTTTATATTCACCGTACGTAAAAATAATTTTACAAAAAATTACTGTTTGAAAATCATTGTTCACATACCGCCGAACGTGGCGGCTCGTGGCGCTCACGCGCTGCTCACTGTGGCAGCGCATGGGGCCCATACGCCGCTTGAACCGGCGGCGGTGGGCAAGCCAAATCCTCTCCTCTCCTTCCCTCCTTTCCTTCCACGGCCTCCTGCCGCCTTTACGCCCTTCCACTCATGCTCACGCGCTGCTCCACTACCTCTGTCCACAACCATCAAATCATCACAACTCTAACATGAGAAATCATAAGCAAGGGAAGGAGATCACAACCATACCTTCGTTGTAACCCATATCGCCGGGGTTGGCCGGAAAGTCGCCGGAAAATTTCGGAAAATTCAAGTTCTACTCCGACGTACAAGCTTCCGTTTGAGCCCCGATTTTGTGTTATACGCCGCCCATACGTCAATTAGAGAGGATCCTTGATCCCATAACTCGGCGGCGATGCTTGGATCAATGGCGAGCTCGTTGCAGAAAACTATGTTCGTCGATGCGGCTCCTCGGCGGCGTGATGGGTCGAGTCTTTCTCAGAGGAGGGTGGAGTCGAACTGGCGAGGGCCTAGGGGCTGGCGGTGAGGACCATGCCCCTCGGAGGTGAGAGATCGGCGACGAACTTTCTTGGAGGGGAAGAGAGGGTCGGGCCAAGGGGAGAGAAGAGAGAGAGAAGGAGGGAGGCGGGTGAGAGAGAGAATACTTCTTAAAATTTCCTTTTTATACCCACTTCCAAAATCGGAAACTAACTTCCGTCGTTAATAACTTTCACGTACGACGTCGGATTAGAAAGCATGACATGTCCACTAACGCGTATCGACGAGCTCTACAACTTTCATGAAGGAAGTTTTCACAACCGGGCGACGGAGTAAAAGTCGATTCTTGCCTCGCGAAAACGTAACATTTTTCAAATTGAGATTTCCAACGATGGTTCCGTTTTCGATTTGATAACGTTCGAAGCGAAACAAATTCAATTATTAAATTTACAAACTTTATTACGTCCAAAGAATTTAAATAAATCGATTCCAATAAATCGGGTCATTACAGGTTGACCGTTCATACCTACAGTCAACAACAAAAAAGAGACGTTTTGACATATTGAAACCCTATCGACAGGGGCTCTACCAAATGGGTTTCTCAGTGCGACCGCGCATAATAGGTAACACAACTTAAGTGATTTCAGATATGCAAACGGCTTTCGGCGTTCGTATCTATGTCATGGGTCCTCCCTTAGGATATATTAGTGGTGTGTTCGATTTACCGAAAATTCCGACGGTCAAACGAGATCCGAATTGGATGAAATTTTACAGGGTCACTAATTATAAGTATCGATCATATGC